>NW_025364118.1:0-2431 GCF_016433145.1 Gracilinanus agilis | reverse complement strand
TTCACATTTCTTTCTTTCTTTCTTTCTTTCTTTCTTTCTTTCTTTCTTTCTTTCTTTCTTTCTTTCTTTCTTTCTTTCTTTCTTTCTTTCTTTCTTTCTTTCTTTCTCCTTCCACATATATGTATACATTTGCTATTGTGGTTGGCTAATTCTTTGCTATGTAGTATTCTCCAGTTGATCATTAGAAAAAATTATTTTCTTATTGATGAACTTGAATACTTCATGTTTCCCTTTCCTATTATTGTGGCAAAGACCAAACTAGCCTGTTTGGTCTGAGTTTGGGTTTATGGCATGACAGGGGAAGATGTGAGAATAATTGTGGACTGATTGTATCCAAGAAATTTGCCAGTGATGAGCTCATGTGTTCTGTATATTATGAAACATTTGTTTGGGTATTAAACATGCTCAGTGGAGAGAGAGTGGCCATTCTTAGATGATTAACAAATAAGCCATGTCTCCTATGACTTGAAAAAAACTATTTCCTATAAAGGGTTCATCTAAGGGAAGGGGATTTGCTGGGGGTGGGGGGTGCTATATTCATCAGATGAGAAACATTAGATAAATACTAAACTGCTTTGGACAAGTACCTGTGCTAGCTGTCATCAGATCTGGGTCCTTGACTTGTGAACAGCTTTAGTTTTTGCAAGATTTTTGGTAGGTTGGCTGTTTTGAATTGGAAATGCCATTTTCCATAGAAACAATGTTATTCACAGTAGTTGACGGCTTTTGGCCCAGATCCCAACAGCAGTATGGTGTGGGGGAGAGAATGCTGAACACGTAAGCAGAGGATTCAATTCATATCCTGGCTTTAATTTCTTTAGTCTGGAAGAGACTATGGGAATTGTAGAATATTAAAACCTCTGAGTTAGAAGGGACCTCAGAAACTATCTAGTTCAATGCCTACCTCTTACCTTCCAGCTGGAACCCCCTCTTTATTATCCCCCAAACACTAGTCATGTAACCTCTGTGTGAATATCATTAGTGACATAAAATTCACTTTAGGTAGCTAGTTCAGAAAGTGAATAGAATACTGGGCCTGGAGTCAGGAAGATTTGAGTTCAAATGTAGCCTCAGATACTTTCTTGCCATGTGAATTCATTTAAACTCATTCTGCCTCAGTTTCTTGAATTGTAAAATAGGGATAATAGTAGGACCTATGTCTGAGGGTTGCTGTGAGTATTAAAAGATAATATTAGACCTTGGGCAAGTCACTTGACCCCCATTGCCCACCCTCATCACTCTTCCACCAAGAAGCCAATACACAGAAGTTAAAAGTTTTAAAAAAAAGATAATATTAGGAAAGTGCTTAGCACAGTGTCTCACTCATAGTAGACACTTAATAAATTTTGTTCTTTTCCCCTTTTCTCCCAAAGTCAAGGCATTCTATTCTTGGACCACTTTAATTGTTGGCTTCTTTTTTCTTACACTGAGCTCTTCTGTCTCTATATGACTTCATCCTAATCCTAGTTTCTGCCTTCTGTAGTCAAAAAGAATGAGTAAAATCTCTTTACTGGTTGACAGCTCTTCATAATTTTGCAGACAGTAATTATATTTCTTTTATGTCTTCTCTTTTCTAGTTCTTTCCAATAGACTTAGGCCTCTATATTTTGAGCTCCCCAGCACAATAATCAGTACTTACTATATAGTACTTGCTACTTTGTTATGTAGTATTCTCCAGTTGATCTTTAGATCAGTGATGACAAACCTATAACACAGGTGCCAAAGATGGCAGGCAGAACACTTTGTGGGCATTCGGCCATCCCCTGCTTTCCCAGAGCCCATTACTAGAAAGGCAGAGGGCCTTGGGCGGAGCTACTCCTCTCCCTCTCTCCACATCCCTGCCCCTCTACCCAACAGCCAATGGGAGCGCATGGGGGTAAGGTGGGTGGTTCACAGGAGGCAGAGTTGGAGGGGAGCAGAGGGCTCGAGCCACTCTCCTCCTTTCTACTCTCACTGAGGATATTCCTCACTTCACCTGCCCCTCTGCCCAGCAGCCCAATGGGAGTGCTTCTTCTGTTCTTGTGTTTGGGGGGGGCAGGGCACACCTGGCCCTGGGGGGGAGGGGCACAACACTCAGTCTGGGGTGGGGTAGGGTGGGGCCTGGCACTCCATCTCTAAAAGGTTTGCTATCACTGCCTCAGAGGAACCCTTCTAGCTCAAGACCTGTGGTTCTTGTTCCTGCCCTCATCCTCTGTTTAGTTGATTTTTTGGAATCTAACCTCACATTCAGTCCTACTGAATTTTATCATTTTAGAGTCAGTCAAATGCTTTAACCTGTTCAACTCTTCCTTTCCTTTTCTCTCTTCTTCTTTATTATATAATTCTTCTCTCTTTTTCTTCTGTTTTCTCCCTCCCTCCCTTCTTTTTTCACCATTATCATTTTTTTCTCTTCCCTTTCTAGCTCTCTCTGCCTGTCTTCTTTTCCCTCTCC
>NW_025364117.1:0-6886 GCF_016433145.1 Gracilinanus agilis | reverse complement strand
CCTTCCTTCCTTCCTTCCTTCCTTCCTTCCTTCCTTCCTTCCTCTTCACCCCACCCTCCTTCCTTTTTTCCCCCATATTCTTTTCCCCCACTTCAGTTATTTGTTCTTCCTTGGAAAAATAATCCCTCTCAGTGCTCCTCAATCTTGAGGCTTTCCATCTGTTATTATCCCCAGTTTATCTGTGGGTAGATTGTTCACCTGTTACCTACCCTATTACACTGTGAGCTCTTCAAAGACAAGGTCTTTTGGCTTCCTTTGGTAAGTGATGACTTGTTTTTACAATAATGCCCTTAATCCATTTTCTTTCTTTTTTTTTAACTCTTAGAAGGAATACCGTGTATTGGTTCCAAAGACAGAAGAATGGTAAGAGCTAGGCAATGGGGGTTAAGTGACTTGTCCAGGGTCACACAGCTGGGAAGTGTCTGAGGCCAGATTTGAACCTAGGACCTTCCATCTCTAGGTCTGAATCTCAATCCACTGAGCCACCCAGCAGCCCCCTTTCTACTGCCCCTGCCCATCCACTTTTTCTAAGGCTCAACTCTTTCATTCCCTAGTAATGCAGAGAGTAGAAAGGTGTTTCTCTAACCCTTTACCTTCTCCTCTAGAAAAGAGAGCAGCTCACAGTGTGCAGTTTCTTAGTCATGAAAAAAAGACAGGCATGATACATTCTGTGCAGGTCACTACAAAATTGCCCCTGCCTTCCACCCTTGCTGAAGGCAAGTCCCTTAGTCCTCATTTCCCTACCACCCATGATGTTAGTTCTCTTAGTTGCTTCCTATGGAGAAATGCCTTATATAAACTAGCTGTTGACCTCAGTTGTTTGTTTTGCTCAAGGCTCAGTAGTTTATATTTCCACAGCACTTCAAGAGACAGTAAGTAAAAACACTGGATTTGGAATCATCGGATCTGAGTTTGAATTCTTCTTTAGACCAGATCCTGGGCAAGCTACATAAGTTTGCTGGGGCTCAGTTTTTTTAGCTGTAAAAAAAGGGGATTGGACTAGATCAGTGGTTCCCAAACTTTTTTGGTCTACCACCGCCTTTCCAGAAAAAAATATTACTTAACCCCCTGGAAATTAATTTCTTAAAATTTTAATAGCAATTAATAGGAAAAATAAATGTACCTGTGGCCATCACCATTCCCCTGGATTGCTGCAGCACCACCAGGGGGTGGTAGTGCCCACTTTGGGAATCACTGGACTAGATGATCTTGAGAGGCCCCTGAAGCCCTCAATTCCATGATTCTATCCTTTTGTTTCCAAAATATTGCCTCAGAAGCCTCGGTGAGGCATATGGGACAAGTATTATTATCCATTTGTTTGCAGTGTGGAAAATGGGATACTGCAGAACACAGGAGTGAATGAAGGAGGTAGGATATTCCTCTGGGGTGACTTGGGGCACCGGGAATAATAGAAACGTTGGGAATGAGTAACACCGATGCTTTTTAAAGGGGTTTTTCACATTTGGAAATAAAGTTTTATTGTATTTTTAAAATGTAAAAACCCTTCTTAACTCTCAGGCAGGTGGGCAGCATGTGACCCTCTGGCCATAGTGTGCAGACCCTGCAATGGAGCGTTTGGAAGATCCGGACAGTAGGAAGGGGGCTGACATATTCTGAGCCAAACTAACTTTTGGTGCACGGTGGTGAGCAGGGCACGTGATAAGAATACATAGCACGGCATAGCCGAGCGAGGGATCAGGTGTGGAATCAGGAAGACCTGGGTTCAAACGTTGACTTGGGGTAGGAAAGAGACTGATTGAATCTTGGAAGAGGCCTGGCATCTTCCAGATCCTTGGTGTCTGGTCAGTATTTGTTCTCTCTCTTCTCTTTGTGTCATCAGGATGGTCGGTGGGGCAGGGACAGGAGGTGGGCCATTCGTGGGTGTCTTTCTCAGTTGTGAGTTGTCCCTTACAATCCTTTACAGCCAGAAGTGACACTGAAAGCCTATGGCCAGCTGCCTTTCTGAAAGGCCCTTGCTGAGCTTGCTCCTGACTTCCCATCCCAAGAGAAGGGGGGAGCCTAGCATTGGGCATCATGCACATGGCACCCGATAGGCTCAGGGAAGTCGAGTGACTTGTTCACAGCCATTTGGCTATTCAGTGTCGGTGCCAGGAGTCCCACTCAGGCCATCTCACTCCTGAATCCAGCCCTTTTTTTACTACACCAAAGACAATAATATGGAAAAGCCCTCCCAGCCCTAAACCTCCATCCTTCTGAGATCTGATGGAGAGAAGTCCATACCTGAAGCTATCAGACGTGCCTCTGAGGAGATCGGTCTCCCAGTACCAGGAAATAGCAGGCCACTCTGAGGGTCCCTGCTTCCTCTCAACACAGCAGCAAAAAATCTGGGATCTCATTAGCAAGATGATAACACATTAGTCACTCTCGTCTTGGGGCGATCTACCTGGGTTTCCCCAAAAAAATGCTCAGTAGAATCTAAAGACATTTGGAATAAATTATTCGTCATTCTTCTCTCTTAAATGCTGACTTGATTTATTTCATTTAATCTAATAAGGGGGGAGCCAAAAAATTACTAGTGAAGGACCCCTGATTAATGACTTTGTTTCAGAAAACAACAGCCAAAGTGGTTCAACTATTTAGAGTAAGACCAATCTGAGTCGGAATCCTGCTTCTGTCTCTTACTAGCTGTGGGTCCATGTACAAATCATTTCATTTCTCCCAACCTCCGTTTGCTCATCTCTAAAATAAGGATGATAATAGCACTGATCTCACAGGGTGGTTTTAAGTGTCAAATAAGATAACAGAAAACTCTCCACGAACCTTTAGATACTACATAAATGCTAACTGTTATTAGTGTATGAGCCGTCATCATTGCTTGATGAGGGGGCAGCTGGGTGACTCAGTGGATTGAGAGCCAGGCCTAGAGACCGGAGGTCCTGGGTTCAAATCCCAGCTGGGTAACCCTGGGCAAGTCACTTAACCCCCATTGCCTAGCCCTTACCACTCTTCTGCCTTGGAACGCATACACACTATTGATTCTAAGACAGAAAGTAAGGGTTTTAAAAAAATTATTTCTTGATGAGAAAATTAGAAAGTGTTTTAAATGATTACAAATACTTAAATGATGCCTGAAGTATTATTTCAGTCCTCAGCTTCTTGGGTTATTAAAATTCTTTTCAGATTATACTAGATTATTTGCTTCAGTTAAGTGGATTTCCTCTGATTAGAGAATTACCCCAAAAAGAACGCTTATAATTTGAGAGAGACATTAGTGACCCAAAGCCACAACCCTCTTCCCAAATAACTGAGTGCCCCAGGCTTATCTCCCTTTTCTGGGTTGTTCATATGAGGTCTCTTTATACAAAGTCTCAAAGGCATGTTGCCAGGCCAGATGACGGCTCCTCAGTGCCACGCTGCCCAGAGTGTAGTCAGCTTACAGGAACACTCAGCTTCACTTTGCCCAAGTCATTAACTATGTCTATGGGTCCCCAAATGACAATGAAGATTTACTGAAACTTCCTAGCAAAATGAATATATTTATTCAACTTTGCTAAAAATAACATTTCCAACATACCAGTGATGATCTTTCTAGACATCCTCAAGGACACTAAATGGTCTCTTGAAGTAATATTCCTGGTCACATCCATTTTAGAAGGTGTGAATATACACAACCCATAATAGGAGTTTTTTCTGGACTCAACCAAGTAAGTAGCTGCCATCTTCTTTGGTCCTTGTTTGGAAGATGCTAAAGCAGGGGGTCTTAATCCTTGGTGTGAGTCAGAGATCCCTTTAGCAGTCAGGTAAAGCCCATGAACCCCTTTTCAGAATAATGCTTAAAAATACATAGAGACAGCTGGGTTGCTCAGTGGATAGAGAGCCAGACTCAGAGATGGAAGGTCCTATATTCAAATCTAGCCTCGGACACTTCTTATCTGTGTGACCCTGGGCAAGTCACTTAACCCCCATTTTGCCTAGCCCTTACCACTCTTCTGACTTGGAAACAATACATGGCATTCCAAAAAAGAAGGTAAGAGTTTAAAAAAACAAAGAAACAAACATGAAATACGGGACACTAAGTAGCACAGTGGATAGAGGGCCAGTCCTGGAGTTAGGAGGACCTGGGTTCAAATCAGACCTTGGATACTTCCTAGCTATTTGACTCTGGGCAAATCACTTAACCTCATTTGCCTAGCCTTAGCCCTCCTTTCTGAGTTGTTACTAAGATGAAAAGCAAGAGTTTTTAAAAAAATACATGAAATAAAATATGAGATCACAAAGGAAATTAGTCATATTGAAATATAGTTATCAAGACAATAAAAACCACAATGACAAATTCATAGACTTCACACACACACGCACGCACACATACACAAAGATTAAGAACCCTCTACTACTATAGATAGAGTTTCAGAAAGAGCTGGATTCAAATCCTTTCTGTAGAAACCAATGTATGTGATAAAGGGCAATTAAAGATTCACAGACAGAAGTAGATATATCACTGTGTCCAAACAATTCATTAAATTTCTCCCCAAACCCTCTCCTCTTCCAAACTTCTCTGCCTCTATTGAAGACACCACCATCCTTCTAATCTCCAAGGTTCATAACCTTAATATTATCTGACTCTCCTTGACCTTTTATATGTCCAACCATTTATCACATCTTTATTTCTAATTTTATGACATCTCTCTTGTGTCTAATCCTTTCTCTACTCATACAGATATCACCTCAGTTTAAACCTTTATATTTCATCTTTCCTAGATTATTGCAACAACCTTCTAGTTACCATCCCTACCTCAAGTATTTCTCCACTCCAGTTCGTCCTGCACAGTTATTCATTTTTTAAGTACAGATCTGAACATGTGACTTCCCTCTATATTCAACCCTAGATAACTCTCTATTGTTTTTAGAATAAAATAAAAACCCTTCTATTTAGCTTTACCTTCTGTCTTAGTATTGTGAAGATGAGAATTACTCTCCCCAGACCACTTTTAGATTTAATCACCAGAAGCATATACACCCCTACTTTACACTTAAGTGCAGGGAGGTTCACAACCCATGTGCTAAAGTGGGTGACAACTCAGAAACGACTGACTGCCCCCTGGACAGTCCTAAGAAAATTTATAAACTACAATTGGTCCATATAAAGTGGAGGAAGGCATAGGAAGTGATGCAAAGTAGGGTCTTTAAAAGTAGTTGCAACTTCCTGTGAAAGGGTTTTTTGTGAAAAGTTTTTCAGAGTTGGAGTTGAAGCTCTTTTGGAGGATCTAAAGACTGGTAGAGGATCTTCTCTTTGGACTACCATGTGGGTAAGTGAAAAAGGCTGACTCCTTTCCTGGCTCCTGGAGGGACTAGCTTCTGGAGAGGTTCCCTGTCTTGGAGGAGACCTCATAACTGGAACCCTTGCTTTATTTGCCACCAGCCCCTCCCACTCATGGTCCTCTGGTGGAGGGTTAACGAGCCCTGCCTGGTTTGAACCAGGCCAGAGTAATTTTCTAGTGTGATAGGATAGATACCTTCTCTATCCTCTTTCTCATTTCTCTACTTTCACTTTTTCCCTTTATTTTGTAAATAAATACTGCTAAAAAGTCATTTGACTTGAGATATATTAATTTTGGCAATCACATTCTAATATTTAATCCAACCTTCAATTTTAACCCCTACATTATCAATCTTAAGACAGAAAAGTGGCAGGGATTAGGCAATTGGGGTTAAGTGACTTGCCCAGGGTTATAGAACTAGGAAGTTTTTGAGGCCAGATTTGCCTTTCTAGTTTTTAAAGCCCTACACAGATTTCCTCCAACCTATCTTTCCTCTCTTTTAAGATATTACTCTGATTCCCACACTCTCTGCCACATTGGCTATCTGTCTATTCTTCACATGCAACACTCCATCTTCTGTCTCCAAACCTCTGAATTGTCTGTCCCCTTTGTATGGAGTGCACACTCTCCTTACATCCACTTCGTAAGGGTCCCTTTCTTCCTTTAAGCTGGTCCTCAGGCACCATCTTTTTTATGAAGCCTTTCTTGGTACTCCTAAATGCTGGTGCCTTCTCTCCTAAACGACCTTGAATTTTGCTACTTTTAATATGTTTTTATAGATACCTTTTCCTCCATTTGAATGTGAGCTCTTTGTGAGTAGAGATCACATCCTTCTTTGTTCCTATAACCCATGTGCCTAGCACAGTGTCTGGCATATAGTGGTGTTTAATAAATATTTATTAATTTATTGATTGGAGATATAGGACTGGACATCAAGTCAGACATTAATATTAGTCATTGAGGTTTAGGAATCATCTATATTGAGATAACAACAGAACCAAAGGTAGAAGATGAGTTCATTAACCATTAAGTTTGTAGAGAAAGAAGGCTATCCAAGGCAAAGTTTTGGGAGATGTCTGATAAATCCTCTTTGGTATGATCACTAGAGTCATTTCCAGAAACGGGGGCCTGTGGCTCCAACACTGTATCTGGGATCCATTTCTTAAGATCTAAAAGAGGGAGAGGGATTGTGGGAAGATGGTTGAATGAGATATGAAATTACTGGGCTTTCCCAAATTCCCTCCTAAATAATTTAAACTAATGCCTCTAAGTGAACTTTAGAATGCTGGAAATAATTAAAAGTCAGGTAAATCAGTTGTCCTCACTAAGACAACTTGGGAGGATGTTAGGAAAGATTTGAGGAGGCAGCTGGGTAGTTCAGTGGGTTGAGAGCCAGGTCTAGAGATGGGGAAGTCCTATGTTCAAATCTGGTCTCAGACACATCCTAGCTGTGTAACCCTAGGCAAGTCACTTAACCTTCATTGCCTAGTCCTTACCACTTTTATGCTGTGAAATCAATATACAGTATTGATTCCAAGGCAGAAAGTAAGAGTTTTTTAAAAAGAAAGAGAGAGAGAGAGAGAGAGAGAGAGAGAGAGAGAGAGAGA
>NW_025364116.1:0-2608 GCF_016433145.1 Gracilinanus agilis | reverse complement strand
ATATATATATATGTCAAAGACAGAGGCAAAGGACTCATCTATACAAAAATATAGCAGCCCTTTTTGTTGCAATAAAGAAAAAAAGTGAATGACCATCAATTGGAGAATTCTTTCTTTTTTAAACCCTTAACTTCTGTGTATTGGCTCCTAGGTGGAAGAGTGGTAAGGGTGGGCCATGTGACTTGCCCAGGGTCACACAGCTGGGAAGTGGCTGAGGCCAGGTTTGAACCTAGGACCTCCCGTCTCTAGGCCTGACTCTCACTCCACTGAGCCACCCAGCTGCCCAAGAATTCTTGAATAAATTGAAGTACATGGAATACGAAGACATGTTATGATTACACCATAAGAAATGATAAATATGAAAAATTCAGAGAAACTTGAGAAAATATATTAACTTCAACAAAATGAAATTGTGTAGAACCCAGAAAACAATTTGCATGGGACCCACAATAATGTAAAGGAAAACAACTTTGAAAGACTACAAAACTCTGATCATGTCTATCATGACTTCAAATGCCTAAGGATGGAGTCAGCTAGGTGGCTCAGTAGATAGAATACCAGGCTTGACCTGGGTTCAGATCTGGTCTTAGACATTTGCTAGCTCTATGATCCTGGACAAGTCACTTAACCCCAGTTGCCTAGCTCTTACTGCTCTTCTGCTTTGGAACCAATACTCAGTATTGATTCTAAGAGAGAAAGTAATGATTTGAGGGGAAAAAGAGCCTAAGGAACATGGCACCATCTCTTGATGGAGAAGTGATGGACTGGAGATACCATGACACATACATTGTCAGATGTGGCCAGTGTATTAAAATGTTTTCCTTGACTCTATATAAGAGGAAGGCTTTTTGAGGGGAGGAATGTTAGCAAATAATGATAGAGATGCAAAAAGAGCACCAAGAAAACATTCAAAATACAAAGAAGAAAAGAAAAAGTTATTATTAAAGGAACCCAAAACAGATTGACTTTGCTACTACTCTGTTCAAGTTAATATACTTTTAAAAAACAAACCAAACTATACACAAGTTCTACACAATCCTCTTGTGTTTTTTCTTGTACACTGAAATGTTCGTGTTTATTGATGATTATTAAGGCCATAATACAAAAGAAAATTTAAGCAAAAAAGGTCAGAACCATACTGACTGGGTACATTGTAGATTTATGTCATCTAATCTCAACTGTGCTATGCCTCACTGCTGCAGGACAACCTTTTTCTTCCTTAATTGACTCCCCATCACACTCCCCACTGTGGCTGATCTGCAAACCTTTTCCTCTCTCCTGTATCCCCTTCTCCCTTGTCCCTTCTAGCAGAGGACCTTGCTTCAGACTTTGCCAAGAAAAGAAAAGCCATTCCTTGTGAGCCACCTTTTCTCCCTAACCCCACACCTTAAAGCCCCTCAAGAATCCAGTCATTGAGGAAAAACTGGTCCTTTTCTTTGCCAAAGCCAAATTCTCTACTTGTGACTGGCTCTGGAGTCAGAGGACCTGGATTCAAATCAAATCAAATGACTGCTGGGTGGTCTTTGAGGTCCCTTGATCTCTTTGTCTATGATACTATGATCTTCTGCTTCTACTAGGAGCTTGACCCTTTGACTATTTTCTCTTTCTAATATTTAATCTCTATTCACTGTCTTCTTCCCTGCTGTCTATAAACATGCCAAAACCTCCATTAAATTAAAAAAAATCTATTCTTTCCCCTTCAGCTATCATGCTGTGTTTTTCCTCTTTAAGAAGTCTAGAAAAAGCTGACTACACTCTTTGCTTCCCTTTCCTCACCTCCCACCTACTTCTCAATGTCTTGCCATCTGGCTTCCATTCCTACCACTCAACTAAAACTGCTCTCTCCGGGATCGTCAATGATCTCTTAATTGTTAAAATTCATTGGTTCATTCTTGACTTCTCTACAGTTTTCACCACTGTTGATAAGTCTGTCAATCGGTCAACTAGCATTTATTGAGCACCTACTATGTGCCAGACACTGTGCTAAGATTTGGGGAATACAACCTCCCTCCTCTCTTTGTACACTCTCTGCCCTAAAGTTTCTGACATAACTCTCTTGGTTCTTATGCTCGGCTGACCATGCCTTCTCGGTCACCTTTGCTGGGTCATCATTCATGCTTCTCCTTAAGCACAGATGTACTCTAGACTCTCTTTATTCTCCACATTTTCTCTCAGTGGCCTCATCAACTCCCAAAGGTTCAATTATCATACCTATTCCAGGGACTCCCAGATCAGCCTATTCAGCCATTATATTTCTAATCTCAAACCTAACTCTTTTTTTTTCAACCTTTACCTTCTGTTTTAGAATCAATATTAAGTATCAGTTCCAAAGCAAAAGACCAGTAGGGGCTAGGCAACTGGGGTTAAGTGACTTGCCCAGGAAGGGTATGAAAAAAAGATTTGAACCCAGGATCTCCCATCTCCTGACCTGGCTCTCTATCCACTGAGCTATCTAGCTGTTTCTCTAAGCCTAATTCTTACTGTTATTTGGGCATACCATGTGAATCTTAAAGTCAGCATTTTCAAAATAGAATTCATCTTTTTCCCTAAGCCCTTCCTTCCTTCCTTTCTTCCTTCCTTCCTTCCTTCCTTCCTTCCTTTCTTCCTT
>NW_025364115.1:0-5104 GCF_016433145.1 Gracilinanus agilis | reverse complement strand
CTATAATCCTATAATATAATAAAAATAATATTGTAACATTATAATAAAGAACTTTTAAAATAATAAATAAATTAAATAAAAAATAAAAATAAATGAGCAACCAAAGGAGAAAGAACCTGACTATTCATAGCTATTATGGGGACCTCAAAAGAGAAGACCTCAGTTCAAACTCAGAGGACAAGGAAGTAAACACAACTACTTTAAAAAGAGCAAAGAATTACAATAAATGGCCAAAAGGTCAAAAATAATTTTTCAAAAACTCTTTAAAAAGATCTCAAAAACTAAATGAGAGAGATTGAGGAAAATTTAGGAAAAGAGTAAAGCAAGAAAATCAAGAAAATTATGAAAGACCACCCAAATGGAAAAAGAAGTAAAGATTCCCATAGAAGACAACAATTTATTAAGAACTAGAAAGGCATGGGAAAACTAACAATTTCCTCAGACAATAAGAAATAATAAAGCAAAATTAAAAGAAATTTTAATTTAACAGAAGAAAATGTGAAACATCTTATCAAAAAAAAAACAACTGACCTGGAAGATCAAGGAGAGACAATATAAGAATAGTTGGACTCCTGGAAAGTTATGATCAAAAAAGAGTTTAAACACAATATTCTAAGAAATGATCAAGGAAAACTTCCCAGAAATTCTAGAATGAGAAGGTAAAGTAGAAATTCAAAGAATCCACAAATCTATCTTAAAGAGACTCAAAGATGAAAATGCACTAAGTTCTACAACTCCCCCCAGTTTTAAGAGAAAATACTTCAAGAAACAAGGAGAAAAAAACAATTTAAATACTATGGAGCTTGTACAGTCAGAATAAAATAAGACTTAGCAGCCACAACATTAAAAGTAAGCAGGATGTGGAACATAGCATTTCATAGAACAAGAGAAATGGGTTTACAAACAAAAATAATGTAGAGCAAAGGTGAACATAACTATAAAAGGCAAAAAAGGATATTTAATGAACTAAAGGAATTTCAACTGTTCCTGGGGGGAAAACCAGAACTCAGCAGAAATTTTGATCTATAAGAAACCTAAAAAGGTAATAAAATATAAGCAACCCAAAAAAGGTCAAATTGTTTGATTCCTTATGGGAAAATGTCATCTATGGACTCTGGGAATGGCATCTTTGCCTGGGTATTTTGAAAGGAAAGATATGGATGGACAACTTGAGGTTGAGGTGAAAGTAATGGAATGAGCCAAAATAGTAGTGCAGCGGACCAAGAAAAGGTAGAGTGGAATTTCTATCTCATGTAGAAGAAGAATGAGTGGAGGAATTGTCACGGAGAAGGGGAAGAGAAGAAGGAGTCTATTAGAACTGGAACCCTCTCATCAGACCTGAGAGAGAGAACAACATACACAATTTAGAAGGGTTAAAAATCTTAATATACAGAGAAACAGAAGGGAAGGGGGATGGGATAAGGTCGAAACTGAGAGTTCCTTGGGAGATCAAGAGAATAAGAGAAGGAAGGGTGGCTTGAGACAAAAAAGAACAAGTAGATAATTATTAAAAATTATTCATTTTTTTTGGTTTGTGTTTTCTTTTGTGACATGAATAATATAGAATGCTTTTGCATGACTGTACATGTATAATCTATGTCAAATGGCTTGCTTTCTCAGGGAGGGAAATAGGAAGGAGAAAGGAAAAGGATTTGAAATTCAAAACTTTTTTTAAAATGGTAAAAAATGTATTTACATGTATGTAATTGACAAAAAATATAAATAAAATATTAAATAAATAAATAAATAAATTTTCATTAACATTTTTGAAGCTACCTTTAAAAACAAATCAAAAGGGAGCAGCTGGGTAGCTCAGTGGATTGAAAGGCAGGCCTAGAGACAGAAAGTCCTAGGTTCAAGTCTGGCCTCAGACACTTCCCAGCTGTGTGACCCTGGGCAAGTCACTTGACCCCCATTGCCTAGCCGTTATCAATCTTCTGTCTTAGAACCAATCATAGTATTCTAAGGTGGAAGGTAAGGGTTTAAAAAATAAAAACAAATCAAAGCTTTTTTAAAAGCTTGTTTAGATGGTCTGTATATGAATAAAAGAAAGCACTGGGATTTGGCATTCTAAATCAATACCTAGAAATATTTCATTGTTTTTCAAACACTATCAATCACCAGATGGCTCCAATGCCCCCATAAATCTTTAGGGAAAAAAATAATAGACACCGAGCAGTCTTTGATTCTGATACCCTGGCCCATGTATTGATAGACAAAAGTAAATTCTTAAAATTCAGTAATCTCAGCTGATCTCATGAATATGGGAAATAACTTTTGAAGATATGCATTGCTTTTCTTTGGTCTATGATGACTTTATTTCATTACAGAACTCTTTGGTAAGTCACAAGGACAGCAGTAATAAGAAGTTAGTCCAAACAGCTTGGATAGCACCTCCTGAAAGTGGAAATATTCAGTTCAGGTATGTGAACAAATAAATTTGAATTTTTCTCATAGGTCACTTTAAGATCAATTTGCTGGCACTCCTGAGTATTTAATAATCCTCCAATCCTAGGGGAAGTTAGGTCGCTCAGTGGAAGGAGAGGCAGGCCTGGAAATGGGAGGTCATGTGTTCAAATCTGACCCTTTGAATCAATAGGGATTCTTAAAACAAATAAATAAATAAATAAATAAAGACCATTACCTCAAAAAAAAAATCAGAGAAATTGTTTCTTCTTCCTCAAGAACTTTTACCCTAAGGAAATATCATGTATATATGTGAAACAATTAGAGAACAATATCTAGTGGTATTTAATTAAGTACTGATAGATGAAAATTTAAATGAGATGAACATATTTGAATAATCATAGGTATCCTGTAGATGGGCAAACTACTGCTATGCGGGCCCCCTGAAATGTTCTATCTGGCCACATGACATTATTCCTAATCTGACAAATGCAATGAGTAGGATACAATATAATGAAATTTCGAAAAAGTTGCCTTAGAAACAGATGGACAAGTGAGCATTTCCTTTCCTTTGGCCCCCTCTTTAAAAAGTTTGCCCATCACTGCTCTAGAGCACTGAGGATTGTGATGACACCTTCTCCCTCCCATTGGTTATAATTGCTATCTAGGCAACCTGACACTAAAATAGCTTTTTATTGTGGCATTCTTTTTTGGGTTGTTTGCTCATTCTTCCAGTCTAATTATTGACTTTGTACTTTATATTAAAGGCCAGGCTCTGTACCCTTTTGATTAGAATGACTAGATTTATGCCCACTTTGCTCCTTGATTCTTGAAAAAAATCCAGCCTACTCTCTTTTTAATTGAACCCAATTCATCCATTTATAGTGTCTAAGATAAATATAGATAGCTACAGATAAAATATCCACATTTATCATATATTTGATATAATGTATAAAATATCTTTATATGTCTTAAATCCTGCAAATACATAAGTTGGATTCAATTTAAAGAGGAAAAGAGTGGGCTAGATTTTTAAAAATCTATTTACAGTGTCTAAGATATAGATAGATATAAAATGTTTATATACTTGTATTTTATAAATATGCCATATTTATATATTTTATATAAACATAAACACTATATTATATTTATATATTATACATTTTATTTTATATTATAAAACTATGTGAATATATATATTCTGTAGGCTGAGCTCCATAGATTGGTCATCCAGTAAGGGTGTGCGTGTACTTTACCCAGATTAGTTATAGAAGGCCTAAATATATGGCATCATCTGATTTCATGCAATTACACAAACCCCCTCTGAACCTTTGAAATTCATTAAAGACTTATTCATACCTAGTTTACATTTGATTGAGTCAATATAGGTATCAGGGTCTTCTATGATTAATTAGGGAGTGAAAATAGATAGCAGTGGGGCAACTAAGAAGGAGCAACTATATTTATTCCTCATCCAAAAATATTCTACCCTCACATACTTCTAAAAGTATACCACCACTGTTAGATGTGAAACCAAGAAAATGCTACCTATAAGCAGGAGCATCTTATGGATGTAGCCACTTTAGAGGGAATATCTCTTCAACTTGGATCTATACTAAATCTCCTCCATGACAGGTGGGAAATACTTTTGACAAGCATACATCTTCCTGTTTAATTCTATACATGATATTAATAATCATAAGCTTGTCAAACAAGGTTCTTTGTATCTTTCAAGGAATCTTATATAATTTGGTGTCTGTATGGGAGGCAGGTTGTTGAAATATAACCTTTAAGGTGGTGTTTTGTTGTACAAAATCAAATTATTTTTACAGTCAAAAATAAGCCTAATGGTATCTACTTCTGTTGTTTATATCTTTCATTCAATTATGTGATTGTAAAAAAATTGATCTACAAACCACTTATTAAGGCCAAACTATTTCCTTTCTTCATCTAAAATATTCTTGATATGTATATAGGTTATTCTCATAAAAATTTCTATAGATGAGGAAAGTAGACATATACTCTAGTTAATTGGTTATGAATATTCTTTCAGTCACTTTTCTTTGGTGTTTATAAGGACAGGTTTTTTCCTACGTCTTTGGTCTATTTTTCTTCCTTCATATACTGTAAATCAATCTCTTAATGTTATAACCTCAAGCATGGAACTAATCTATATAAACTTGGTTTAATCTAGCTGGTTTCATTCTCTTTACATCCATTTCTGCTTGTTTCTCATAAGCCTCTTGCATGCAAACATGATGATGGTTCTGTATTCCTTGATGGTGAAAAGTCTATTAAAGTACTTTGCAACTTTTTTCTGTTTTTATCTCTATTTTGTCTCCTTTAAAAGCCCTCAGAGAATGTTGTTTAGTGAAGTGCTGCTGCCCAAAATATTCCAACATCTTCCATAAGAATTTACAAATAGTTCTATAAGCTAAACTCATATCGCTCTACTTGAATCATTGTATAATACTTAAGTAAGGCCATGAAAACACAATAACTACAAACTTTTGCAAAGCAGCATTGATGAAAACCCATAGAAAAGATGGAAAGTAGCCTTGGATATCTAAGAAAATCAGTTGTGCTAACTTTGCATATTTGCAGTTCTTCAGCCCCTTCTCCTTTTTTTTCTTTCTTTCTTTCTTTCTTTCTTTCTTTCTTTCTTTCTTTCTTTCTTTCTTTCTTTCTTTCTTTCTTT
>NW_025364114.1:0-9180 GCF_016433145.1 Gracilinanus agilis | reverse complement strand
GGTGTATTGTCTCATAGGCGGAAGAGTGGTAAGGGTGGGCAATGGGGGTCAAGTGACCTGCCCAGGGTCACACAGCTGGGAAGTGGCTGAGGCTGGGTTTGAACCTAGGACCTCCTGTCTCTAGGCCTGACTCTCACTCCACTGAGCTACCCAGCTGTCCCCATATGTTAGACTTTTAAAGGAAAAATATTCACCCAGAATAAAATATATGGCCACGTGAGGTTGAGTGGAAGTAAAGAATCCCAGCAGAGATCTCCCAGGTAAGAAAGAGGTTACCTGACACACAGTCTACACAGCTTTCTATTTACATTTATTCTTGCTCACTTGTTTTTGTTCAGTCATTCAGTCATGTTTAACTCTTAGTTATCCCATTGACCATAGCACAGCAGGACCTTCCATCCTCCATTATCTCCCGAAGTCTTTCAAGGCTCATGTTTGTTGATTCTATGATACTCTCTCTCCATCTCATCCTTTGCCATTTCCTTCTACTTTTGCCTTTGATCTTTCCCAACATCAGAGTCTTCTCCATTGAGTCCTGTCCTTTCTTTATGTGGCCAACGCATTTAAGTTTCAGATTCATCTTCAAGATCTGTCCTTCCAAAGAAGAGACTAAATTAATTTCTTTAATTATTGACTGACTCGATCTCCTTGCTGTGCAGGATCTCTCAAAAGTTTACTCCAGCACCACAACTTGAAACAATCAGTTCTGTGGCACTCAGCTTTCCTTATTTCCAGCTCTTAGAGCCATACCAACTACTGGGAAAACCACAGCTTTGACCCTACAGACCTTTGTGAGCAAGGTGATGTCTGCTTTTGAGTATGCTGTCCAGATTTGCCATAGCTCTCCTTTCTAGAAGCAAGTATCTTTTAATTTTGTTTGTAGTCACCATCTGGAGCAATCTTTGAGCCCAAGAATATAAAATCTGACACTGTTTTCATTTTTTTGCCCTCTCTTTGCCAAGAAGTGGGTACAAGAAGCCATGATCTTAGGTTTTTTTTTTATGTCATGCATCAAACCAACTTTTACATCCTCTTCTTTCACCCTCAAGAGGCTTCTTAATTCTTCGTCTTCTGCCACCAGAATGGTATTTTCTGCTTATCTGAGATTGCTGATTTTTCTCCTGGCAACCTTAATTCTGGCTTTTGATTCTTCCAGTTTAGCATTTTCTTTAATGTAATTTGCATATAACTTAAATAAATAGGGTGGCAATATGTAGCCTTGTAGCCTATGTAGCCTTTTTTTTTCTGATCTTAAACCACTCATTTGTTCTCTGTTCAAGTCTAACTGTTCCTTCTTGACCCACATACAGGTTCCTCACCTGTAAGATGATATGGTACTCCTATCTCTTTGAAGACTTGCCACATTTTGTTGTGATCCACCCAGTCAAAGACTTTAGTGACATCAATGAAGCAAAATTAGATGTTTTTCTGGAGCTCCCTTGCCTCTACCATAATCCAGTGAATGTTGGCAATTTGGTCTCTAGTTCCTCTGTCTCTTTGAAAACCAATCTGTACTTCTGGTAATTCTTAATTCGCATATTGCTGAAGCTTCGCTTATAGAATCTTAAGCTTAACTTTGCTGGTAAGTGAGATGACTGCAATTATTTAGTAATTTGAACAGTCTTTAGCATTGCTCTTCTTTAGGATAGGGACATAAACTGATCCTTTCCAATCCAATGGCCACAGTGAAGTTTTCCTAAATTTCTGGCACATTGAATGGAGCACTTTTAACAGAATCATCTTTTAGGATTTTAAATAGCTCAGCTGGAATTCCATTACCTCCCCTAGCCTTATTATTAGCTGTGCTTCCTAAGACCCACTTGACTTCCCTTTCTAGGAAGTCTGGCTCTAAATCAACAACTTCACCTTCTCAGCTTTCATGATATTAAGATCTTTCTTGTATAGTTTTTATGTATATTCTTGCCACCCTCTCTTAATCTCTTCTACTTCTCTTAAGTCCCTACTATTTTTATGTTTCATCATGTCCATTTTTCCATGAAATATTCTCTTGATGTCTAATTTTCTTGAAGAGATCTCATCTCTCTCATTCTATTGTTTTCTTCTATTCTTTCATTGCTTATTTAGAAAACTTCATCTCTCCATGTTATTCTCTAAAATTATTTATTCAGCTGAGTATATCTTTTTTTTTCTCCTTTGCCTTTTGCCTTTCATCTTTCCTCAGTTCTTTAAATCCTCATTGGGCAGCCATTTTTCTTTCTTGCTCTTTTTCTTGGAATGTTTTTTGTTGCTACCTTCAGTATAATACTGCAAACCTCTCTCCATAGTTCTTCAAGCACTCTACTCCATCTAATTCCTTAAATCTTTTCAACACTTCCATTTCATATTCAAAAGGAATGCTAATTAGGTCATACATATGCAGACTCTGTCTTTCTTTCTATCTATCTATATCTCTCTGTCTCTATCCATCCATCTATCTATCTGTCTATCTCTTTCTATATGTTCATCTATCTTTCTGTTTATCTATCTATATGTCTGTCTTCTCCCAGTCTATCTTTTTATTTGTCTGTCTATCTATCTATCTCTCTGTCTGTCTATTTATCTATCTTTCTATAAGTCCATCTATCTTTCTGTTTATATGTCTATCAGTCTATGTTTCTATTTGTCTTTCTATCTATCCATCTGTCTGTCTATCTATCTATCTATCTGTCTGTCTTTCTGTCTGTCTATCTTTCTGTTTAGCCCTCTATATATCTGTCTCTCAGTCTATCTATTTCTCTGTCTTTCCATTTATCTATCTTTCAGTCTACCTATTTGTGTCTTTCTATCAATCATCTTCCACAACAGCTCATCCTGGAGACTAGGTATTGTTCATTTTCTGTCTTTTTATCCCAGCACTTAACACAGTGGCCATCAAATATAAGGCAACAATTAATTATTAGGTAGGTCTAACCATATCACCACCCCCATCCCAATTCAGCAAATTTTGGTGGAAGCTCCCTATGACCTCCAGGATCAACTGCAAAATCCTCTAGCATGTGAAGCCCTCCCTAACCTGGTTTAATTCCCTCACCTTTCTATTCTTCTACTTTACTCCCTTCCATGTAACTCCAGCCCAGTAACTTTGTTTTGGTTTGGTTTTGGTTTTTTCCTGGCCACCTTGTTGTTTCTGGATCAGAACATTCCATGTCAGCTCTGGGCATTTTATCTGACTTTCTCCTATTCCTAGAATGTTCACCTCTTTCATTTCTGACTCCTGACTTCTCTGGTTTCCTTCAAATCCTGGCCAAAATCTCCTCTTCTACAGGAAGCCTTTCCCAATCCCTCTTAGTCTCAGGACCTTCTTTCTATTAATTGCATCCCACTTATTCTGTACATAGCTTCTTTGTGCATTTTTGTTTGCTTCTTGTCTCCCCCATTAGATTGTGACCTCCTTGAGGGTGGGGCCTGTCTTCAACCTCTTTTTTTAAAACTCTTACCCAGTGGTTCCCAAAGATTTTTGGCCTACTGCCCCCTTTCCAGAAAAATATTTCTTAGCCCCCTGGAAATTATTTTTTTTTAATTTTAATAGCAATTAACAGGAAAGATAAATGCACCTGTGGCCATCACTGCTTCCCCTGGATCACTGCAGTATCCACCAGGGGGTAGTGGCACCCACTTTGGGAATCACTGCTCTTACTTTCTGTCATAGAATTAATACTGTGTATAGGTTCCAAGGCAGAAGAGCAGTAAGGGCTAAGCAATGGGGGTTACGTGACTTGCCCAGGATCACACAGCTGGGAAGTGTCTAAGGTCAAATTTGAACCCAGGACCTCCCATCTCTGGTCCTGGCTCTCTATCCACTGAGCCACTTATCTGCCCCTTCAACTTCTTTTTGTATCTTCAGGGTTTAGCATAGTGCCTGGTATATAGTAGGTACATAATAAATACTTATTGACTGACCAACTTGATGAAGAATATTCATTGCTTGGTTGATTTCTGCTTATAGGTTCATAGATATAGCACTGAAAGGGACCTTAAAGATCTTGTAGTTCAACCCATTTGTTTTACAGGTGAAGAAAATGACAAAACTCAGTGAGGGGGAGAGATTTATTCTAAGGACCCAAAAATAGCCTACAGAGCCTGGATTTGAATCCAGATCCTGTGACTGCAAAGCTAGAACTCTTTCCACAGCACCAATGGCTATCTTCTCTGTTAACCTAACCTAGAGAACCTTGGAATTGGACAACCTAGAGATCTTGCTTTTACAGATCAATTATTTCAAACCTCCAGATCCTGCTTTCTTATTCCCTGATGAATGGCTCAGACTGTATTACTCTTCCGTGTCCTAGGGGGTGCTACTTGGTGTCCTGAAGGCCTTGCTTAGCTGGACTAGGAGGAAAAAGACTGGTTCCAGCTTCCAGGCCTTCTGGAGAGTCAGTCTAGTAGAATTAGTGGAAAGAACAGTGAATCTGGAGTCACAGGATCTGGTTTCAAATCCCAATGGTGCTTCTTGCTAGTTCTGGGATGCTGAGCAAGTTTTCTGGACCTCAGTTTGTTCCTCTGGTCAATGAGGAGGTTGGTCGAAAGGGTTTTTCTAAAGTCCCCTCTAGTTCTAAATCTAATGGCTGATGCTCTAGACCTGCATGCAACCACCCTTGCCCAGATGAGGGCAGCAGCCTGGCCTCTTAACTTTCTCTGTAAGAACCATCAGGGAAGAAAGGTCTCAGAATGGAAGAACAAGGTTGGATGCCAAGAGCCCAGACTAGTTCACATCCATAACAAATGGAGTCCCTTGATGGAAACATTTGCTAGGGGTACAGCTGCAACCTCTTCTCATTCCCCCAACCCCCCCTCCAAAGGCTTCTCCTTTTCCAACTGGACCCAATCCCTTCTCCTCCTACAAAGGACTTCCAAAGCAAAAGGAGGGCCGGGGGAGTGTTGGGACCAGGGAATGCTGCTCCGGTCTAGCTTCTGCTATTAACTCCATGTGACCTTGACCCTCCCCAACTTTAGGATCTTTGAAGAGAGCTCAAGAAGGGGAGCATGGTTTGGGGCCTCCTTCTGGGGGATTCCATAAAGACAGACCCAGGATCCAACCTAAGAGGGCCAAGCTATTTTCTTGTGGCCCGTTCCTGAATGTCAGCAGCTTCTGTCCATCATGCTCGTAGGAGCTGCAGGCAGCAGGCTTCCCCTATTCCCGGAGGAGCTCCTTGTCATAAAAGAGCTGTTTAGTTTTCCTGGGTTTCATTAATCTGATGAGTCCAGGGGGCAGCCCTGAGACCACTGTACACTGGAGACTTTTTCAGCATAACAAGAGGGCCCCTGGTACTATCAGAATAAGAGCCATACTGCAATTCAAGCTCAGCCAGCTCCAAAAAAAAGGGAAGAAAAATCTTATAAAATAAACAGGCACCATTCCTTCCATACTTCCCACACACATTCTCTCTCTGTCTCTATCTCTCTCTGTCTCTGTGTCTCTCTATCTCTCTGCCTCTCTCTCTTCTCTCTAACTCTGTCTCTCTCTTTCTCTCTGTCTCTGTATCTCTATCTCTCTGTGTCTCCTCTCTAACTCTGTCTCTGCTTCTGTCTCTGTCTCTGCCTGTCTCTCTCTGTGTCCCTGTCTATCTGTCTCTATCTCTCTATCTCTCTCTCTTTCTCTGTCTCTGTCTCTGTGTCTCTCTGCCTCTGTCTCTTCTCTCTAACTCTGTCTCTGTCTCTGTCTCTTTCTCTATTTCTTTCTCTCTCTCTGTCTCCATCCCTCTCTGTGTCCCTATCTCTCTGTCTCTCTGTCTCTCTGTCTTTCTGTTTCTCTCTCTCTGTTTCTCTCTTGCTCTCTGTCTCCATCCCTCTCTGTGTCCCTGTCTCTCTGTCTCTATCTCTCTGTCTCTTTCTCTCTAACTCTGTCTCTATCTCTGTCTGTCTCTCTTTCTCTTCTATCCCTCCCTCCCTCTCTCCCTCTCCAAACCGTTTCCTGCCAACCTCTTCAATTTTCTTGATCCAAGTGAGGAATAGTTTGCAATTAGACATCAAAACTTCAGAGTGACCCTGGCCAAGATCTGTCTCCTTCGCTTTGCTAGGGCTTTGGAGAACAGGCGGGTACCCTCCTGGCTCAGCCACCAGGCTCAATCTCAGGTTACTATTGTGACAGGTCAGAGGGGGGCTTTACCTAGAATTCTGTCACAGGCCTGGGGATGGGCTTTGATCTCTGGAATGGCTCCAGGATGAGTCTCCTACCCCAGAAATCCGGGCTCTCCTAATCAACTCACTAACCAGAACTGTGGGGAAAGTAGAAGTCATTTTTTCCCAGTTGGCACCATTCAGATTTTTCTCTGCTTGCTACTCGTTGGCCCCCCATTTCTGGCCAAGTCCAAGCTACAACTGCAGTCTAAAACATCCTGAGGTCATCTTTTGGGGCTCAGCCCTGAGCAGAAACATTCTCCTCCTAATCTCCCACCCTCACCCTTGATCCCCCCCACCCCACTCCTCATCACCCTCAGCCCACAAATACCTCACATTCTTCCAAATTAGGAGGGCCCATCCCCATTGCTAGGAAGAATCCATTTAAACCTAAAAGTTACGCGATGGCAGTCCCCGCCTCACCCAATAACGATTACAAGTTTTCTGGGGCCGAGAACTGGGTGTCCTTCTGCCTTCGTTGTCTTTCTCCAGCTCCCAAGTTCTGGATTCCACTTGAGTTTCCTCCTATGCCATAATAATAATTATGATAAAAATAACCACCGCCTCGGCTTCCCCCCGGCTAACCTGTAATTTGGGGTTGCTGATTTCTGGGGTAAACTAACAAAGGCAAATAAGCCAGTGCTTTGGCCTCGCAGTTAATCTTCCCAGCAGATGTGGCTTGTGTTACTGAAAGGGACTGAGGAAAACCCTTCAGTATTCCAGGCTGGGCTTGTATCTTCCCCCCCCCCCCTAAAACGCATACACAATTTATAATGATGCATTTAATTAATGGTAAACGAGCATGGAATTCGGAGGGCCAACCCATCTGACAGCCACATTAACACCAGATGAGGAGGTGGCAGCGTGTGTTGATATGGCGTGGCCCTGGGAATCAAAGCAAATGAAGAGGGAGGGAGGGAGGCTGGGATGGATGAGGCCCCTCCGGCCCAGATCACTGGGCTTCCAAAGCAAAACAAAGAAAATAAGGCTGAAAAGTCCCCATATGGGCAAAACAAAAATAAGATAAAATAACCTTATTTAGTGATTAAAAAGAAAAAGACCAGCTTCCCACCGAAATGTGACTTTTCTAGTTTCAAGGAAAGGAGGAGGAGGAGGAGGAGGAGGAGGAGGAGGAAACGCCGCGCTCTGGGCATATTTGCTGTGGAACAGACCTCCTTGAATCCTAGTGAATCTGCCCATTTCTGGGGTGTCTAGAAGGAAAGATCTTCTCAAAATAAAGGGGGGCAAATGCTTTATTCTAGAGGACGCTCTCTGGGAGGGACACCGAAACGTAGGCGATTTAAACCCAAAACGTCAAGGAAAATGAATGTTAAAAAGTTCAAAACTGAAGAGAGGCCGGAGCTCTAAGTAACCGGCGGGGAAACCCTCTAATTAAAGTTTGGGTCAAACAGATTCTAAAATAGCCCTCCGGGAAGGTGAGATTATCCGGAGAGAACGGTATGCGCATAATCAAAAGTGACTGTCCCGTGTAGTATTTTTATTTAATTGTTTTTCTTTGTTATCGAGGAGTGCTCAGTCTGGAGGAGCAGCTAAGGAAGTCCTTTCCAGATTTGGTCGTGCGGTTCAAAAAATTAAAAAAATTCCAGCTGTGTGACCCTGGCCAAGTCACTTGACCCCCATTGCCCACCCTTACCACTCTTCCACGTAGGAGCCAATACACGGAAGTTAAGGTTTAAAAATGTAAAAAATAAAATAAAGATAAATGAAAAAAGGCATCGGAGAAAACTTAAGTTTTTAAAAAAGGAGAAGCTTCCAAATGAGGGGAGGAAGCTGAAGGTGGGGAGATTCGGGACTTTCCCTTAGCTTCATCGCCCCAAGCCAACTGGTCATCTTTTCCAAGAGGAGGCTGGGCGCCGGGGAGAGCAGAACGGTCTGCGCTGCGCCCTTCCCTGGAAGTAAAGCTCCGAGCCTTATTGAAAACATTATCTTTTCCATCAATAATACCTCTAAGTTCTTTATTAGCAAACTCCCCGGCCAGGGCTGACATATTTACAGCACGGCAGTAAACTTTATGTATCTGCAACAATATTAAAAGGGGTTGGGGGTGAGGGGAGAGAGAAAAGGCGCACGGGCAGTGACCACAGCAAATCATCCGACCTGACTTAGCTGGCTCCAGTGAAAGCTTAATTGTCCCCGAGTGCGGCCTTCCTGACAATCCCCGGCCTTCCCACCGCCAGAAAGAATCTTAGCAAAGATGAAAAAAGTCTGTCTGAGGATTGGAAACATAAGAATACATAGTTTTAAAAAGGGAGACAGAGGGAGAGAGAAACCCAACTGATAGCACCGGCTAAGCTTAGCCAGAAACCTGATCTTTGCGCTGGAATGGTTAACATTTGGGGCAGTTTGGAGAGAATTGCTCCAAGCTGTTTGTGTTTCCAACTTAGAGTTAAGGTAAGAAGCGCTGGGCAGGCAGTGCAGGTCAGAGTCACTTTGGGAGCCATTCCCCCCATTTCTGTCCAACTGACAAAGGTAGGGGCAAATTATTATTCTTCCCCCTCCTCTCTTTCTTCACTCCATGGGGGGCTCTTAATTAACATAAATATTTGCCCCCCGAAAAATACCGACAGACCCTCTTGCTTGCTTTTGTTTGCATCACTCTGCCAGTCTTGTCTCTCCCGTTTATTTGCGTTATCTCTGTGTGTGTCTCTCCAAATCTCTCTCTGTGTGTCTCTCTCAGTCTCACTATCTCTCTTTCTCAGTCTCTCACTCTCAGTATCTCTTTGTCTCTTTCTGTCTCTCTGCCTCTGTCTCTTTGTCTCTCTCTGTGTGTCTTAGCTCTCTATCTCAGCCTCTGATTCTGTGTCTGTCTGCCTGCCCGTCTCTCCAAATTTCTCTCTCTCTGTTTTTGTCTTTTTCTCTCAGTCTCAATTTCTTTCTGTCTCTCTCTCTGTGTGTCTCTCACTCAATATCTCTCTGTCTCTCTGTCTATCTCTGTATTATCTCTCTATCTCTGCCTCTGATTGTGTCCGTCTGTCTGTCCGTCCGTGAATCTCTCTCTCCTTCTCCTTCTCCTTCTCCTTCTCCTTCTCCTTCTCCTTCTCC
>NW_025364113.1:0-4601 GCF_016433145.1 Gracilinanus agilis | reverse complement strand
TCTCTCTCTCTCTCTCCCTCTCTCTCTCTCTCTCTCTCTCTCTCTCGTTCAAGCCAGGGTCTCCCTGAAACCTGTTTCATACTAAATTCCACTTCCTTTTTTTTTTTTAACCCTTGTACTTCGGTGTATTGTCTCATAGGTGGAAGATTGGTAAGGGTGGGCAATGGGGGTCAAGTGACTTGCCCAGGGTCACACAGCTGGGAAGTGGCTGAGGCCGGGTTTGAACCTAGGACCTCCTGTCTCTAGGCCTGACTCTCACTCCATTGAGCTACCCAGCTGCCCCAATTCCACTTCCTTTTTTTTTTTTTTAAACCCTTGTACTTTGGTGTATTGTCTCATAGGTGGAAGATTGGTAAGGGTGGGCAATGGGGGTCAAGTGACTTGCCCAGGGTCACACAGCTGGGAAGTGTCCACTTCTTTTTAAAAATAATCCAGATTTTGATCTTGGGGCAGCCAGGTGGCTCAATGAATAGAGCTCTTCATGAGCTCAAATCCAATCTCAGACACTTACTAGCTGTGTGATCCTGGGCAAATCACTTAACCGCATTTGTCTTAGTTCCTCATCTGTAAAAGATGAGCTAGAACAGGGAATGGCAAACCACTCTGGTATTTTTTCCAAGAAAATTCCAAATAGGGTTATGAAGAGTCAGATATTACTGGAGCAACTCAACAACATGCAACAAGATTCTGATCTGGATTCCTCTCATATAAGCTGCCTTCTTATGCCAGTTCTTTAGCTGAATCTGGTAATGTGGCCCCTGGAAAATTTTCTTCCCTCTGCCTGAGATATGGTTAGGAACTTAGCATAAATGTCCTTTGTACTCTCAATGATACCAACTTGGCTATCTAGTACTTGCAAGAATTTTATTAAAGCAACTGAGAAAATCTATCTTCAAGATCTAGAAGGTAGAGAAAATGAAAGACAGGCACCCCAAGGCTCTCTAGTAGAAGCCTACATATGCATCAGATTCCTGACACTCCCACAGCATCTCTGTTCCTGTTCCAGCCATGGACCAAAGGCTTCCTCCTTTTTAAGAATTTAACTTAAGTTAATTTTCAGTTAACAAGCATTATATTTCCCTTCTTCCTACACTTCCACTCCTCCTTGAAAAGAATAAAAAAAAGCAAAACCTTTATAACAAATATGAATAATTAACAAAAACACATGCCCCAAAACAGACATCTAATTCTGCATCTTGTATTCATCAGGGCTCTGTCAGAAGGTGGCTAGTGGGCTTCATTATTCTGATCACCAGAATCATGATTGGTCATTGCATTGTTCATAATTCTTAAGACTTTCAAAGTCTTTACAATGTTGCTATTATTGTATAAATCATTTTCCTGATTCTTCTTACTTCATTTAGAATCAGTTCATAAAAATCTTACTAGACTTCTCTGAAACATCCTTTTTGCCATTTCTAAAAAGGCACAATAGCATTCCTTACATTTATGTGCCACAATTTGTTCAGCGATTCATCAATGGATAGGTACCCTCTTAGATTCCATTTCTTTGCCATTACAAAAAAAAAAAGCTGCTATAAGTATTTTTGTACACTTAAGTTTTTTCTTCTTCTGTCTTTGATCTCTTTGGGGTATATGGATAATAGTAGCATTTCAGGGTCAAAGAATATGCATAGTTTAGTGAATTTGAGAGGATACTTCTAAACTGCTTTTCAGAATGGTTCTAACAACAGTCTATTAATGTATTTTTTTCCTGCAGACCTTCTAACATTTGTCACTTTCCTTTTTTGTCATCTTTGCCAATCTGATGGGTATAAAGTGGAACTGCAGAGTTGCTTTAATTTGCTTTGCTCTAATTATTAGTGGTTTTTTCCATGTGTCTGTAGATAGATTGAGTTTCTTCCAAATATTTGTTCTATAGATAAATGAATATTTTTAAAAATAGCCATAATCATGTTGGAGTAGTGGTAGTATTAATGGTGATGGTGGTGGCGCTTTTAGATTGTATTGCTTGTTTGATGACCTAGGCTCATGCTTCAGCTGATATCGAGGTTGTTGTATTCGTGTCTGCATATTGCTATTCTTCATCTTTGTCTCTCTTTTGTGCCCTGTGTGTTTTCTCTTATAGAGAGTTTGTTGTTCCGATGTTTTATTCATGTCCAACTTTTGGTGATCCCATCTAGGATTTTCTTAGCAAAGATACTGGAGTGGTTTGCCATTTCTTTTTCCAGCTTACTTCACAGGTGAGGAAACTGAGGCAAACAGGGTTAAATGAGTTACTCAGAGTCATACAGCTAGTGTTTGAGGCCATATCTGAACTCACAAAACTGAGTCTTCCTTATTCCAGGCCCAGCACTCTAGTCACTGTGCTGCTTAACTGCCCATTATATATGGAAGCTCCCCTCTTCTTCATGTACCCTGAGAATCTTCTGCACTCACAGGAGAATGGACTGAACCAATTCCTCTTAGCACATGTCCCCTAGATGCAAATAGGGATGATAATCCATTTGCTTCAGTATCTCACTCAAAGGGAATGGAAATCATAGGAATATTTTGATTAATTGAATGACTTTGATTGAGTCACTTAATCTCTGTGAACATCAGTTTCCTTTTCTATCAAAATGAGATGATATTACTTATACAAACTACCTAACAAGGTTGTATGAGGGAAATGTTTTGTAAACCTTAATAATCTATAGAAATGTAAGTTTATTTTTATCTGAACCCTTTGAGCTTGTTTCCATTGTCATTGGGAAACATATTGGCAAAAGGACAAAAAATCTGGGATCTCGCATAAAAGCACGGCAGGAGAAATCATATTTTCTGACTTTAAAAAATCATACATGTTAGCACTAAAGAATAATATACCTTTGCAAAAGGAGGATTCTCAGAAATGAGAATTACTGTGACCCAGGAAACAATGTCATTTGATATTATTTTGTAATCGAATATAAAATCAATGTTGTGTGCTGGAAAGATGATTGGATTTGGAGGCAGAAATCTTAGGTTCAAATCTTAACTCAGCCACTTATGGCTGTAGCTGTGTGATTGTAGGCAAGTTGCTTTGCCTTGAAGAGCTTCACTTTACTTAACTATAAAATGGGGAAAATAATACTTGTACTATTTACTTCACAACGTTGTTGTAAGGAAAGTGCTTTACACAGAATGAAGTGCTATGTCTATGCGAATGATTATTTCCCCCCTCCCCCACAATGGCTATATGCCAGTACTTAATAGCTTGGCATCATTAACATATAACAGACAGCATCACAAAACACATAATGTCAAATAATTGCCTATCAATGAAGCTGTTAATTTTCACACCTATTGATGCATTTTATGTTTCAACCTTGAGGTTAAAATAGACTGAGGTAGTGATAAATGAAAGAATAAATGAAAAAAATTCTTGTTAAGTGCTTACCAGCTAGATGTCACAGTGGATAGAGTGCCAGGCCTAGAGTTAGTTAGAAAGACTCATTTTCCAGAGTTCAGATCTGGTTTCAGACACTTACTAGCTATGTGACCCCAGATGAGTTACTTAATGCTGTTTGCCTCAGTTTCCCCATTTGTAACATGAGCTGGAGATGGAAATGACAAAGGACTCCAGGGTCTTTGCCAAGAAAACCCCAAGTAGGTGACAGAAGAATAGAATACATCTGAAAAAAAAAGACTGACTATGTGCATATACCAAACACTATGCTAAATGCTGGGGATACAAATACAAATACAAATAGAGTCCTTGTCCTCAAGGACCTCACATTCTAAGGAAGAGAAACACAAGGGAAATCATGGACAGGAAGAGACTCTGGTCTGGAACATTAAAGAGATGGTTAATGGAGACCATCCTCCAGGAACAGTGGCAGAACTGGTTGGTCATAGTTCAGGGTCCCAGAACTGAGGAGGTGGGGAGCAAAACTATGTAGGAGATGGTTGGAGAGAAGGGACTAAAATGAAACCAATAGTATCCCATGAGAGGTCAATTAGAAGAATTGTATTGGGGCAGCATTTTCTCTAAGCCTTGTCATAAGGGTTAGTGGCTTCCTTTCTAGTTACCTCTGCCACAATTTCCTTGCAAACCATTTCGTCACACATATTAGATAGAGACCATGTCTTGGAGAAATTTCTGTCCTGGAGCTTTAGACTCCTGATTGGTGATTGCCTCTACTGGAGCACTCTTTCAGGGGAAAAAAAAAGCCCTTACTAGGCTTATTTACACCAGTTCAGATAGACATCCTCCTCTCCTTAACCTTGTTACAAAGATATCTCTAATGCATTTCACACTCATTACCTTTATTTCCTCACCCATTTCTTTGCAGCCCATTACAATTTGATTGTCATTCCTATCACTTGATTGAACCTGTTATCTAGATGGTTACTAGCACTCTCTTAACTACTAATCTGATGGTATTTTCTCAATTCCTAATCCTTCTTGACTTCTGCCTTGGACAACTCCCTCAACCTGCATAAACTCTCCTGGTTCTCCTTCTACTCCTCTGATAACCCCTTCTTAGATCCAGCAAAGGAGACTTTCTTTTGTCCTGTAGCCATAGATGTTCATTCCAGAAGGCAGGCAGGCTCAAGATCCCCACCCCCACATTTCTCTCTCTCTCTCTCTCTCTCTCTCTCTCTCTCTCTCTCTC
>NW_025364112.1:0-1429 GCF_016433145.1 Gracilinanus agilis | reverse complement strand
TCTCTCTCTCTCTCTCTCTCTCTCTCTCTCTCTCTCTCTCTCTCTCTCTCACACACACACACACACACACACACACACACACACACACACACACACACACACACCCTTCCCTTCTGTTTCTGCCTCTGCCTCATTCTCTGCATTTCTCCATCCTCTGTGGCACACCTCCAGTCTCCTCTATTGGTGGTTTTCTCTTCGGGGTCTCTCTCTGGGAGGCAGCCCACCTTGATACAGTGGAGAAAGACTGTCTCTGAAATCAGGTCTTTGTTCAAATCTTGCCTCTGATCCGTAATGCCTGTGTGACTTTGGGCAGATCACTTGATTTCCCTGGGCCTCAGTTTCCCATTCTGTAAAATGAGGATGTTAAACTAGGTTCCTTCTGAGGTCTCTTCCAGCTCCGTCCTTCTGTGGTCTCTGTGTTTGTCTCTGAATCTCTTTCAGTAAGCGAGCCGTTTTTGGTTTTCCGTCTCTGCTTTTCTCTTCTTTGTCTCTCTGACCCTGGGCCTGAATCTCTCAGTGGACAGAGTTCATCACTGCCTCCCCTACCCCTACCCCCAACTTGGAGAGTCCCTACAGCTTGAGCCCAGGTCTCACATCCTCTGGCCCAAGGGGAATGTGGGTATATTAGAGGGACTGATGGTCCATTTGTCTGTCTCTCTCCTCTGCTGTAGGGCCTCACTCTGGAGTTCCTGTGTGGTGCTGCCACTGCTCGCCCTCACCTGGATGTCCGCTGTCCTGGCCATGACCGACCGACGCTCCATCCTCTTCCAGGTCCTCTTTGCCGTCTTCAACTCTGTCCAGGGCTTTGTCATCATCGCTGTGCACTGCTTTCTTCGAAGAGAGGTGGGAGTCGTGTCACTCGGGCTCAGACTCCTCTGATGGCTCAGTCCATCATTCAGAGGGAGAGAGTGAGGACCAGCAATGAGAAGTGCCTGGGCCTGAGGTCACACAACAGAATAGTGGAGACAGGGATTGGGCACAGGCCCCCACCTACCAGCCTCACTTCCCTCCAGCAGGCAGAGTTAATGTTCATCTGGGCTCTGCCCCCCCGCCCGTGTCCCTAGAGTTCTGTGGGGTTCAGCTGGCAAACGGAGGAGAGCTGAGGGGCACGGCTCTTCTCTGGGGGGTTGAGAGCTCTATCCCTGCTCTTGTGGGAGATAGAGCCAGATGATGGAGTTCCTTGCCAAGTGCCCAGTTTTGTTCTGCCACTGTTTCCCAAGCTCGGACAGGCACCATCCTCCAAGGAATGTCTTCCCCACAAACTCCCAGCCAGGTGGTTCCCTAAACTCTCCAGTGGCTTCTCTCTCTCTCTCTCTCTTTTTCTCTCTCTCTCTCTTCTCTCTTCTCTCTCTCCTCTCTCTCTCTCTTTCTCTCTCTCTCTCTTCTCCCTCTCTCTCTTCTCTCTCTCTCTCTCTTCTCTCTTCTCTCT
>NW_025364111.1:0-9104 GCF_016433145.1 Gracilinanus agilis | reverse complement strand
ATGAGACATCCTACCAAACTCTGTGGGATGCAGCCAAGGCAGTAATCAGGGGGAAATTTATATCCTTGAGTGCATATATTAACAAATTAAGGAGGGCAGAGATTAATGAATTGGGCATGCAACCCAAAAAATTAGAAAGCAAGCAAATTAAAAATCCCCAGATGAAAACCAAATTAGAAATACTAAAAATTAAGGGAGAAATTAATAAAATTCAAAATAAAAGAACTATTGAATTAATAAATAAGACTAGAAGCTGGTACTTTGAAAAAACAGATAAAATAGACAAAGTACTGGTCAATCTAATAAAAAAAAAGGAAAGAAGAAAACCAAATTGACAGTATCAAAGATGAAAAGGGAGATCTCACCTCTAATGAAGGGGAAATTAAGGCAATCATTAAAAACTATTTCGTCCAATTATATGGCAATCAATATAACAATTTAGGAGATATGGATGAATATTTACAAAAATATAAACTGCCTAGAAACATTTAAGAAAAACAGCTGCTTGAACGCATGGGTTGGGGTGGACATGATTGAAGATGTTGACTCGAAACTACCACACCAATGCAACTACCAACAATTTGGAAATAGGTCTTGATCAAGGACACATGACAAAATCAGTGGAAATGTGTGTCGGCCATGGGTGCGGGGAGTGCGGGGGGTGAAGGGGAAAGTGGGAGCATGAATCATGTAACCATGTTAAAAATGAATATTAATAAATGTTTAAAATTTTTAAAAAAGCAATCATCAAACTGGGAAAGGATCAGGAAGAAAATCTGAAAGAAATAATCAGAAAAAAAATTGACCTAGAAAATAGATCAAGAGGAGACCATCTAAGAATTATTAGACTACTTTAAAGTCATGATAAAAAAAAAAAAGCCTAGACATCATATTACAAGAAAATATCACAGAAAACTGTCCTGGTATTCTTGGGGGGGAAAAAGGTAAAATGGAAATTGAGAGAATCCACAGAAAACCTCCTGCAATAAATCCCCAAATGAGAACTCCCAGGAATACTATAGCCAAATTCAGGATTTCCCAGGCAAAGGAGAAAATATTGTAATCAACCAGAAACAATTCAAATATCATGGAGCCACACTCAGGATTACACAGGACCTAGCAGCTTCTACATTAGAGAATCACAAGGCTAGGAATGATATTCCAGAAGGCAAAGGAACTATGTTTACAACCAATAATCACCTATCCAGAAAAACTGAATATATTCTTTTGGGGAGTGGGGAGTAGGGGAAGTGGTCATTCCTGATGAAAAGATCAGATAGAAACAGAAAATTTTGTGTCCAAATACATGATTTCACATAAGTATAAAAAATGTAAATAAAGAGAAAAAAGAATTCTATATGTTTAAACTGTTTATATTCCTGCATGGAAAGGTGATATTTGTAACTCTTAAACTTTTTATCAGTTTTAGAGCACTTTGAAGGATTACATAAACAAAGTATTTAGAAGCAATCTAATTAAGATGGACGTGCAAAAACGTTAAGGGATAAATAAGAGGACTGCACTAAGAGAAAAGGGAAGGGAGAGGTGGAATGGGGTAAATTATCTTACCTAAAAAGACCCAAAAACTACTACAGTGGGGGGGAGGATAAGGGTGGGGAAGGGCACTGTTTAAATCTTACTCTAATTATAATTGCCTCAGAGAGGGAATACAACCATACTCATTCAGGTATAAAACACTTTCTTACCCTATTGAGAAGTAGGAAGGAAACAAGATGGGTTGGGGGGGGGGTAATAGAAGGAAGGGGAAAGTTGTGGCAATGATTAAAAGCAAAACACTTGTGAAGAAGATCAGAGTGAAGAGAGAAAGAGCAAGATCAAAAGGGGGAAAGATAGAGGTTAATATACAGCTGTTAAACTTATGTGTGAATTCACCCATAAAATAAAAATGGATAGCAGAGTAAAACCAGAATCTGATGATATGTTGTTTACAAGAAACACATATGAAGCAGAGAGACATACACAGAGTAAAGGTAAGGGGTTAAAACAGAATTTATTGTACATGATCTGAAGTAAAAATTAAAAAAGCAGGACTAGCAATCATGATCTCAGACAAAGTTAAATTTTAAAAGAAAGACCTAATTAAAAGAGAAAGTAAGTAAATTACATCTTGCTAAAAAGGTATCATGGATAATAAAGTAATATCAATACTACATATATATATCATATATGCATTATATGATATATATATACACACACACACAAAAAATGGTATAGTTCCAAATTTTTAAAGGAGAAATTAAATGAGCTGCAGGAGGAAATAGTAAAACTATACTAATAAAAGACCTTAGCTTTCCCATCTCAGATGTAGATAAATCAAAACAAAAGATATATTAGAAAGAACTGAAGGAAGGGAATGAAATTTTAGAAGAGTTAGAACTAATAGATCTCTGGAGAAAAATTAATGGGAAAGAAATATACCTTCTTTTTTCCAGCATATAGCACCTACACAAAAACTGACTATGTATTAGGAAATAAAAATTTCACAACCAAATGTAGAAAAGTAGAAATAATAAGTGAATCCATTTCATATCATAAAGCAATAAAAATTATAATCAAGTCAGGTCCATGGAAAGACAAATAAAAATTAACTGGAAACTAAATAATCTAATGCTAAAAATGGATGGGTCAAAGAACAAATTATAGAAATAATCAATATTTTCATTAAAAAGATAACAATGAGGTGTCAAAATATCAAAATTTATGGGATATAGCCAAAGCAATAAATAGTAGAAATTTTATATCTCTAAATGCTCATCTCAATAAAATAGAGAAAAAGCAGATCATTGAACTGGGCATTCAACTAAAAAAACTAGAAAAAGAACAGTTAAAAATCCCCAATTAAAGACTAAAATAGAAATACTAAAATTCAAAGGAGAAAGTAATAAAATTGAAAGTAAAATATTGGTTGGGCTAATAAAAAAGACTAGGAGTTGGTTTTATGAAAAAATAAAATAGAACATCAGTTAATTTGATTTTTTTACCATCCCATTTCTTTTTTAAAAAATTAAATTTATTTATTTATTTTACATGATTCATGTTTTTACATTCCCCTTCATTCCCCCTTCACCCCCCCATAGCCAACATGCATTTCCACTGGTTTTTAACATGTGTCATCAATCAAGACATATTTACATATTATTGATAGTTGCTTTGCTGTGGTCCTTTTGAGTCTACATCCCCAATCATATCCGCATCAAGTCATGGGTTTAAGCAGTTGTTTTTCATCTGTGTTTCCACTCCTGTAGTTCTTCCTCTGAATGTGGCTAGTTTTCTTTCTCATAAATCCCTCAGAATTGTCCTGGGTCATTGCATTGCTGCTAGTGCAGAAGTCCATTGCATTCAATTTTACCACAGTGTATCAGACTCTGTATATAATGTTCTTCTGGCTCTGCTCCATTCACTCTGCATCAATTCCTGGAGGTCTTTCCAGTTCACATGGAATTCCTCGAGTTTATTATTCCTTTCAGCACAATAGTATTCCATCATCAGCATATACCACAATTTCTTCAGCCATTCCCTAACTGAAGGGCATACCCTTGTTTTCCAGTTTTTTAACCACCACAAAAAGAGCGGCTATAAATATTTTTATATAATTGTTTTTATCTATGATCTCTTTAGGGTAAAAACTCAGCAATGCTATGGCTGGATCAACTGGCAGGCAGTCTTTTAGAGCTCTTTGGGCATAGTTCCAGATTGCCATCCAGAATGACTGGACCAATTCAGAATTCAACCAGCAATGCATTAATGCCCCTATTTTGCCACATCCCCTCCAACATTTATTACTCTTCCCTGTTGTCATTTATTCAATATGCTAGGTGTGAGGTGGTACCTCAGAGTTGTTTTGATTTATATTTCTTTAATTATTAGAGATGTAGAACACTTTCTCATGTGCTTATTGATAATTTTGATTTCTTTATCTGAAAATTAGCTATTCATGTTGATTTCCCATTTATCAATTGGGAAATGGCTTGATTTTTTTATACAGTTAATTTAGCTCCTTGTATATTTGAGTAATTAGACCTCTGTCAGAGTTTTTTGTTATAGAGATTTTTATCCCTATGTTTGTTGTTTCCCTTCTGATTTTGGTTGCATTGTTTTTGTTTGTACAATAACTTTTTAATTTAATATAATTAAAATTATTTATTTTACATTTTGTAATTTTTTCTAACTCTTACTTGGTTTAAAATTTTTCCCTTTCCCATAGATCTGACAAATACAAGAACAAGAAAAATTCTGTGTTCACCTAATTTTCTTATAGTTTCCTTCTTTATATTCAAGTCATTCACCCATTCTGAATTTATCTTGGTGTAGGGTGTGAGATGTTGATCTAAACTAAACCTAATCTCTCCCATATTGTTTTCCAATTTTCCCAGTAATTTTTGTCAAATAGTGGATTTTTGTCCCAAAAGTTGGGCTCTTTGGGTTTATCATACACTGTCTTGCTGACATCACTTACCCCAAGTCTATTCCATTGATCCTCCCTTCTGTCTCTTAGCCAGTACCATATCATTTTGATGATCGCTGCTTTATAGTATAGTTTAATATCTGGTACTGCTAGGCCACCTTCCTTTATGTTTTTTTTTCATTATTTCCCTTGATATTCTTGATCTTTTTTTCTTCCAAATGAACTTTGTTATAGTTTTTTTTCTAAAAGTTTTTTGGTAGTTTGATAGGTATGGTACTAAATAGGTAAATTAATTTGGGTAGAATGGTCATTTTTATTATGTTAGCTTATCCTACTCATGAGCAATCAACGTTTTTCCATCTGTTTAGATCTAGTTTTAATTGTTTGGAAAGTGTTTTGTAATTGTTTTTGTATAATTCCTCTGTTTGTTCTGGTAGATTCCTAAGTATTTTATATTGTCTAGGGTGATTTTAAATGGTGTTTCTCTCTCTACCTCTTCCTGCTGTGATATGTTGGAAATATATAGAAGTGCTGATGATTTATGTGCATTTATTTTGTATCCTGCAACTTTGCTAAAGTTGTTAATTATTTCTACTATATTTTTAGTTGATTCTCTAGGATTTTTTAAGTAGCCTGTCATAACATCTGCAAAGAGTGATAGCTTAGTCTCCTCATTGCCTATTTTAATACCTTCAATTTCTTTTTCTTCTCTTATTGCTACTGTTAGTGTTTCTAGTACAATGTTAAATAATAGAGGTGATAATGGGCATCTTTGTTTCATGACTGATCTTATTGGAAAGGCTTCTAATTTATCCCCATTGCATATGATGCTTGTTGATGGTTTTAGATATATGCCATTTATTATTTTTAGGAAAGGCCCTTCTATTCTTATACTTTTTAGTGTTTTCAATAGGAATGGATGTTGTATTTTGTCAGAGGCTTTTTCAGAATCTATTGAGATAATCATGTGATTTTTGTTTTTTAGATTGTTGATATGGTCAATTATGTGGATGGTTTTCCTTATGTAGAACCATCCTTTCATTCCTGGTATAAATCCCACCTGATCATAATAAATAACCCTCTTGATCATTTGCTAGAGTCTTTTTGCTAGGATTCTGCTTAAGATTTTTACATCTATGTTCATTAAGGAGATTGATCTGTAGTTTGTTTCTCTGTTTTTGATCTACCTGGCTTTGGGATCAGTACCATATTTGTATCGTAAAAGGAGTTTGGTAGAACTCCTTTGCTTATTATATCAAATAATTTGTATAGCATTGGAATTAGTTGTTCTTTGAAGGTTTGATAGAATTCACTTGTGAATCCATCTGGTCCTGGGGATTTTCTCTTAGGGAGTTCTTTGATGGCTTGTTCAATTTCTTTTTCTGATATGGGATTATTTAAGTATTCTATTTCTTCTACTGTTGATCTAGGCAATTTATATTTTGGTAAATATTCATCCAACTCCCCTAAATTGCTATAAGTATTTCCATATAATTGGGTAAAATAGTTTTTAATGATTGCCTTGATTTCCTCTTCATTAGAGGTGATTTCTCCCTTTTCATCTTTGATACTGAAAGTTTACTACTTTCCTTTTTTAAATTAGATTCACCAATACTTTTCAATTTTATTTGTTTTTTTCAAAGTACCAGCTTCTAGTCATATTTATTAATTCAATAGTTCTTTTAATTTAAATTTTATTGATTTATCCTTTAATTTTTATAATCTCTAATTTTGTCTTTAACTAGGGATTTTTAATTTGTTCTCTTTCTAGTTTTTTTTTACTTGCATGCCCAGTTCATTGATCTTTGCCCTCTCAAATTTGTTAATACTTGCACTCAAGGATGTAAGATTTTTCTTTCTTTCCCCTCTGTTTCTTATTTACCTTTTCATGTTTCTCTTGATTTTTGTAGTTGTATATCAAACTTTCCATTTAGTCCTGGGCTTTTCTGTGCAAATACTTAGAAATCTTCTATCTTGTTGAATGCCCATACTTTCCCTAGAAGTATATAGTCATTTTTGATGCGTAGGTGATCCTTGGTTGTAGACCTAGTTCTCTTGCCTTTCTGAATATCATATTCCAAGCCTTGTGGTCTTTTAGTGTGGAGGCTGCCAGATCCTGTGTGATCCTGACTGGTGCTCCCTGATAACTGAATTTTGTCTTTATGGATTCTTGTAAAATTTTTTCTTTTACTTGGAAGCTCTTGAATTTGGCTATTATATTCCTAGGGATTGTCTTTTCAGGGTTTAGTGTAGAGGGTGATGTATGGATCCTTTTAATGTCTATTTTTCTCTCTTGTTGAAGAATATCAGGACAGTTTTTTTGGATAATTTCTTTTAGTATGGAGTCCAAATTTGTATTAATTTCTGATTTTTCAGAAAGACCAATGATTCTCAAATTGTCTCTTCTAGACCTGTTTTCTTGATCTGTCAATTTCTCAGTGAGATATTTCATGTTTCCTTCTATATTGTCAGTCTTTTGACTTTGCTTTATTTTTTCTTGCTGTCTTGAGAGATCATTGGCTTCTAATTGCCCAATTCTGGTCTTTAGAGACTGGTTTTCTGCTATAATCTTGTGATTTTCCTTTTCAATTTGGTCTATTTTGTTTTTCATGGTTTCCTCCAATTTGCTTATCATTTTGTTTGATTTCGGGGCATCTTTTTCCAGTTGAGAGTTTCTGTCCTTTAGACTGTTAATTTCCTTCTATGGTATTTCCCACTTCTCTCGCCAAATCTCTTCCATTTTTCTCATGATCTCAGATTTGAACTCTTCAAAAGCTTGTGACCAATTTTCATTTTTTTTGGGGGGGGGAGGTTTGGATATGATTACTTGTTTATTCTCCTCTACTGTTTGCTCTGTTGTCTGGATTTTTTCTTTATAAAAGTTGTTGAGTGTTAAAGATTTCTTCTTGATCTTTCTCTTTGGAGGTTCTTTTCCATGGCCTGCCATTATTATTATTTCTTTCTCAGTCAGAAGTCTGGTTGATGCAGACAGACTAACTGGCTATCGAGCTGTGGCACAGTTTTCACCTGAGTCACAGCACCGTGTGCCCTTTCAGCTTTATCCTCCCCACCCAGGGTTGGTCTGTGATATTTAGGCTCCTGAGGTCTCAAGTCTAGCTGTTCTCAGGGTCAAGCCTCCTGGTGGTCCCCTTGCTTCCTTCAGTGCCCGAGGCTCCTTTAACAGTCTCAGGGTGCTTCTTCCACAGTCATTCACCCCTCCTCACTAGGTCCCCACCCAAGGTCAGAGCCTGAGCTCAATGTCCACGCCTGTGCTCAAGGTCTGTGTTCAAAGTACAAGTTCTTTAGCCTCTTGGGATCTTAACTCTTGCTGCTCTCAGGAGCAGGCCCTGGTGATCCCAGGTAGCTGCCAAGAACTTAATGAATTCCCCAAACTTGCTCTAACTTTTGTGAGCTGGCTTTGGCACTGTAGGTGGTATGAGTATGGGAAGGGGAGGAGGGGGATTGCTCAGCTAACATTTTAGTGAGAGCTATTTCACCCCCTTATAGCATGGAAATGCCCTGATCCCACTTACCTTCAATGCTGTGCCCTGTTGTAGGGTCCCTTCGTTTATCTGGATTTGGTTTTTATGTCCTCTTGAGAAGTTCTATCTGTGTGAGTAGAAGCATGCAGCTTCTATTCTGCTGCCATATTAACCTGGAATTATCCAGTTAATTTGATTTTTAAAAGGAAAGAAGAAATCTAATAAAGAGTATAAAAATAGAAAGAATTCAGCACCAATGAAGAGTACATTAAAGCAATCATTAGCTATTTTTCCTAATTATATGCCAACAAATCTGATAATTTAAGTGAAATAAGTCAGTATTTGAAGAAATATAAACTACCTGGATTAGCAAGAAAGGAAATAGAATACTTAATCCCATATCAGAAAAAAAGTGAAAAAACCATCAATCTGCTCCCTAAGAAAAAATTCCCAGTGTCAGATGGATTCACAATTGAATTCTATCAAACATTTAAAGAATAATCATATGAAAAATGCTTTAAATAACTCTTTTTTTAAACCCTTACCTTCCATCTTGGAGTCAATACTGTGTATTGGCTCCAAAGCAGAAGAGTGGTTAGGGCCAGGCAATGGGGATCAAGTGACTTGCCCAGGGTCACACAGCTGAGAAATGTCTGAGGCCAGATTTGAACCTAGGACCTCCTGTCTCTAGGCCTGGCTCTCAATCCACTGAGTCACCCAGGTGCCCCCTCTAAATAACTCTTGATTAGAGAAATGCAAATTAAAACAACTCTGAGGTACCACCTCACACCTATTAGATTAGCCAATAAGACAGTAAAGACAAGTGATAAATATTGGAAGGGTTTTGGTAAAATTGGTATACTAATTCATTTTTTATAGTTGTGAACTGATTTAACCATTCTTGGGGGGCGGAATTTGAAAGTATGCCTAAAGGGCATTAGGATGAAGGCAAAAAAAAAAGTATGTTAGAAAGAATGGTTCAAGAAATACGCACAGTGACAATAACAATGTAAAGACTAAAACTAAAAGGCAAAGGACAAAACATATTTTCTTCACCTCTGAGAAAATGGACTATGGATTCAGAAATTATAGGTACTGGGAAATGCTAGAGATATCTAAAATATATGTATGTGGTATACACACATCTCTCTCTCTCTCTCTCTCTCCCTCTCTCTCTCTCTCTCTCTCTCTCTCTC
>NW_025364110.1:0-7343 GCF_016433145.1 Gracilinanus agilis | reverse complement strand
AATCCCCCTCCTTCCTTCCTTCCTTCCTTCCTTCCTTCCTTCCTTCCTTCCTTCCTTCCTTCCATCTTTACTCCATTTCTTCCTTCCACCCTTTTCTTCTGCCTCCCTTTCTCCCTCCCTTCCATCCATCTATCTATCTTTCCTCCCTTCCTTCTTCCCTCCTTCCTCCCTTTTGTCCTCCCTCTCTTTCTCTAGTCTGAGCCTTTCTCTGCCTGATGAATCCCTTACAACATGCCTGAGTGTCTACGTAGCCTCTGCCCCAAGCCCTCCTAACGCCCTGATGCCCTTCTGGCCAGCTCTCATCATTTGCAGAGCCTTCCTCCTCCTAAGCTCCCATCAGCCTCCATGTCACCTTTGCCCACTGGTCCCAGGTTTGCTGTCAGGGACCAAAGAGAATCCTTAGCTCTTGCTCCAGTCCAACCTAGTGATCCCCCTTTCTAGGCAGCCTTTGTCTGAAGCCCCCAGGACCGTCTCGAGAGGCCACCTGTGCCTCTTCTATAGACCTCTCACTGCTTGCAAGTTTTTCCTTACGTCAGGCCTTTGTCACCTTAGTTGGACCTCTGCAGCTCAATGTTATTCTTAAAATGGGGAGCCCAGAACCAAGCTTAACAGTCTGGAGATGGTCTGACCACAGGTGAGCACAGTAATGAGCATGGAATTGGAAGCAGGCAGTGAGTGGGTTCAAATACCGCTTCTGCTGCAGCTACAGGGTTACAGGCAAGTCCCACTCCCCCTTTCTCTACCTCAGTTTTCTCATCTGTAAAAAGGGGGAGAATTGGCCCATCTGGGCTTAAAGGCCCCTTCCAGTTCTCAATCTGTGATTGTGGGATCATTTTTTTTTTTGACCCAAAGCATTCAATGAGGACATCTTAGTACATATCAAATCCCCAGGACACCGGACAGCCCAGGGCGCAGAGTCTTTCCCAGAAACATAGCTGCTAGCCTCGGACTTTCTGATATCCATATTTTTTTTAACTACTGCAGATCAAATCAGAGCAGCTGAGTTTGCCACAAGCTCAAAATGCCATTTCCTTTCAGAATTAGCTCATCTTCAGGGCCTCAGTAAAGCCAAGACCTGATCTCATAGGCTCTCTTTGATTCCATTTTTGCCCTAGAAAGGTCTGAATTCATGGCGAGAGGCTTCCTCTTGGAGAACAATGCTGAGAGGAATGTGAGCATGGTCAGACCTCATCTTCCCCAGGGGAAGGCTGGGGGTCACGTTCTGCCCATGCTACAAGCAGATTTTTCCTCTTAACTTCAACTAGGGCTCTTTTGTTTCTTCTTTGCAAGGAGACTGAGCTCTGCGACCCTTCCCAACAACTGTCTAGCTCTTCAGGCCACATTTTCTGGGCTTTCTGGGAGCTCAGAATGGTCTTTATTAGTACTAGCTGTGTGTACAGGTAGAGCGAGGGGACCCCAAAAACAGCTTTCCCAGAAGTGCTGGACTCAGGGAGGCTGCTAGGTGGCTCAGTGGCTTGAGAGCCAGGCCTAGAGAGGGGAGCCTAGAGATCTTAGCTCAAATCTGGCCTCAGACACTTTCCAGCTGTGTGACCCTGGGCAAGTCACTTAACCCCCATGGCCTAACCTTTACCACTCTTCTGCCTTGGAGCCAATACACAGTGTTGACTCCAAGATGGAAGGTAAAGGTTTAAGAAAGAAGAAGTGATGCCTCAGATGTATGTTTACAGCCTGACCTATGACCTCTAGCAAATGCTCAGGTGAAGGACAGGAGCAGGGTCTGCGGCTGGAGTTGGAGTGACCCTGGGGACAGACAACCCAACTGTGGCTCACGTGGAAAGCTGGCCATCTTTTTGATTACTTGCCAAGACATTTCACAACCAAAGATCTAGGGCTTAAAGGGTCCCTCGAGGGCCTCCAGTCTAACCTAACCTCACTTTGTAGATGAGGAGCCCGGGGTTCAGAGGAGTGAGGCCACCCGTCCAGGGGCCTATATGCAGGATTCAAACCCAGGTCTTCCTGGCTCCAAGCCGAGCATTATATCTACTCTACATCAAGAGCACGTAATCTTTCTTGTGTTGGGGATCCCCATTTGCAAGACTAGTAAAGGCTACGGACCCCGTTAGTGTCAGAGTATTTTGGATTGAATGAAATGCCAGATTCCAGTTCGAGGTTTGTGACACTAAAGAGGTCTTTTATTTTTTGGACCCACGTTCACGGACCCCCTGAAATCTGTCTATGGAGTCCAGGGGTCCATGGACCGCAGGCGAGGAGCTCTCGTCCCTCCCTTGCAGGCTTTGGGCTGTTCTTCAATCATTTTCAGGTGTGTCCAATGCTTTGTGGCCAAAGCATTTGGTCATTTGGGATTTTCTTGGCAAAAATACTGGAGTGGTTGGCCATTTCCTTGTCCATCTCATTTTACAGATGAGGAAACTGAGGCCCATAAGGCCAAGGTCACATGGCTAGGACGTGCCTGAGGCCGGGTCTTTGGGGTTCCGAGCCCTGAGCCCTCCCCACAGCCCCCAGATGCTGCCTCTACCCAGCGCTGGAAGGCCCTTTCACGAAGGCAGAGCACGGGGTGTGAGAGGAGAGGCCGGGGCCTCGCCGGAGTGACCGCGTGAAGGCGCGCCTCGGCCCGGGCCGGAGGCTCGGCTCCCCACCTGCTCCATGAACTCGAACACCGAGGGCATGGCGATGGTGGCGGGCGCCTCCTCGATGATCTTCTGGTGCCTCCGCTGGATGGAGCAGTCTCTGCCGAACAGGGACACGGCGTTCCCGTACTGGTCGGCCAGGATCTGCACCTCCAGGTGCCGCGCGTGCTGAGCCAGCTTCATGACGAATATCGGGGAGCCCGGGATCTCGCTCTGCACCTGGAAGGAAAGCGGAGCCCCGAGGCTGAGGGCCAGCGTCCTCGCCCAGGACAGGCAGCGGCCCTGCGCCGCTCTGAGTGCCAAGAGAGCTGCCACGCGGGCAAGCTCTGCAGAGGATGAATCTCCTGCCTGGTCAACTGGGGGGCACGACGGTGGGAGGGAGGGAGAGAGTTTGGAACAGACAATGAGAACTGTAAAATAAATGCTTTAAAAAGGGTAGAAAAAGGCACCTAGAAGAGGCAGCTACATGACCCGGGGGACAAAGGGCTGGGCTAGGAGGCCGGCTGTCCTGGCTTCCAGGTGGCCTCAGACCCTTCCCGGCTGGGTGCTCTTGGACAAGTCACTTAAGCCTCACTGCCAGCCCTGACCGCGCGTCTGTGTGAGGCTTAAGGCCGGGACGAGGTAGGGCTGAAAAATGACCCTGATCCTTTGACCTCAGCCACTTCCTGGCTGCCGGCCCCTGGGCGGGTCACTGCCGGCCCGGCGCTCTTCTGCCCGTCCCCGCACGGGGAGTCGCCTCCAGGACTCAAGGGACGAGGCCTTTACACATGGAAGCGACCCGGGCAGAGCGCAGCGCCCGCCAAGCCCTGCCGTCCCGAAGCCTGGCAGGCGCTCACAGGCACATCTGGAGGCCGCTGGCCTCGCTACGGAAACGGCCTTTACAACGCGGGAGGAAAGGGCTGTCGCGGCCATCGCTGCGCCCATTTTAGAGAGGAGGAAACGGAGGCCGGGGGCGCTCCCTGGGCCCCTTCTGGGAACTCTCTCCAGCGGTCCCTTCCCTCCTCCGCTCCTCCCAGCTGCCTTGGAGCCTCAGCCAAAATCTGACCTTTGTGGGTCCCTCTCTGTGCCCTCTGGGACTATCGGTGCAGACGTTCTCTGTGTACACGCACACGTGTGTACACATGCATGTACATTGTGTAAACACATGGACATACATGTGAGGTTGTTTAGGCGTTTTCAGGCATGTTCGACTACTTGAACCCATTTGGGGTTTTCTTGGCAGAGGCCCTGGAGTGGTTGGCCGTTCCCTTCTTCGGCTCATTTTACAGATAAGGAAACTGAGTAAGGAGGGTGCAGTGACTCGCCCAGGGTCACACAGCCAAGGTACTGGAGTGGTTGGCCTTTTCTACGTGTGTCATGCTGCTGGCACACTAGAGCAGACATTCCCCGAGGGGAGGGACCACGGCTTGGCCCTCGGCACAGCGCCAGGCACAAGTCCCCCACTGGCCTGCTGACTCGAGGGCCCGGGGGAGCCCTGGGCCGTGCCGAGGGCCGTCCTCTCCGGGCGGGTCAGTTTGTCTGCCCAAGTGTTCCTTCCACACCCACATTCTGCTCCTCCTCAGTTAGTTATTCATGATTATCCTCGTAATAATGACTGTCACTGGCATGACTGTGATCTCGTATCACTCCGCTGATCTCCACCAAGTTCAGTGTCTGATAAAGTCAGCAAAAAGGCGGAATGGATCGTTTATAAAATCTCCACCCAGCCACAGAAAGACTTGAGACTAGTGGAGCAACCCGCGTGTTTCTAGGGCAGAGGATCCGGGTTCAAACCTGACTGCTGCGCGGCCTACGGTAAATCCCCTCCCTCCCCCGGGCCTCGATTTCTCCTTCTGTAAAAAGAGAGGGTTGCCTAGGAGAGGACCTCGGAGATCTCTCCCAGCTCCAAAGCGCTGTCCTCCTCCTTAGGAGCTTCCGTGCAGCTTCATGACACAGATGGAGCTCCGGAAGTTTGGGTTTTAGAATTTAGGGCTTTCCGACATCCCTGGGGGGGCTCAGTGGATGGAGAGCCAGGCCTAGAGATGGGAGGTCCTGGGTTCCAATCGGGCCTCTGACACGTCCCAGCAGTGTGACCCTGGACAAGTCACTTGACCCCCATGGCCTAGTCCTTACTGTTCTTCTGCCTTAGAGCCAATACTTGGATGGATTCTTTTCCTTCCTCTTTCTTTTCAATGAATGTTACTTTGTTCAGTTACTCGTAGAAATCATTTGGGACCTTCGGCTGGATTCTAGGGCAGAGGACAAGGTCAGAGAGGCGGCGCGGGCCGGGATGGGCTCTTACTTGTCTGAAGAGGTTCGGGAAATCCTCGGCGCTCTCCGCTTTCCGGATCCCCTTCCCTCCGCCACCTTCGGAAGCTTTGATCATCACCGGGAAGCCGATCCTCTCGGCGGCCTGAGTGCGAAAGGCGAAAGGAGCCCCTTGCAAGGTCAGGGAGCTCCCGGGCTCCCCGGCCCCGGCCCCGCGCCGCACCTGCCCTCACCTGCAGGCCCTCCTCCACGTCCTTCACGCAGCCCTTGGAGTACGTCTCAGGAGGGACGCTGATTCTCTTCATCTGCTGGAGATCCTCGTCCTGCCACTCCACCACGAGACCTGGAGGTCAAACGAATGCCTGATGGCCCGGGCTGCTGCCCAGGGGGCCCACGAGGCACAGAGGCCCCCACCCAAGGAGCGGGGCGCTGGGCGGCTGGGGGAGAGAGAGCCACGCCTAGACAGGAAGTTCTGGGTTCCAATCTGGCCTCAGACATGCCCTGGCCGTGCGACCCTGGACAAGTCACTGAACCGCGTTGGCCTAGCCTTCGCCCTTCTGTCTGAAGAGCTGTTACCAGGACAGAAAATAAGGGCTGATTTTTTCGTGATCACGCCCACTTTGCAGAGGAGGGGGCCTGCCTTGGCCATGGATCTGGCCGGTCAGCCGGGGGGAAGGCTCAGGCCTATTGCTGGAGCCCCCGCGGCCGCCCCACCGCCACCGAGGCAGAGCGGGAGGATCTGCTCTTACCACTTCCGCTCCACGGCAGCGTCGGGATCTGCAGGGTCTGCGCCACGATGGTGGAAGCGACCTTGTCTCCCAGGGCCCACATGGCATCGCTGGGAGGGCCTTCGAAGGGAGGAAGGAAAGAAGAGTGAAGAGCCGACGCCTTGCAAGTACTGTCTCGCCGGATCCTCACAAGCCGGGGCTCTTACTGATCCCCATTTTACAGATGGGGAAGACCGAGGTGGTTAGCAGCTAAGTGACCGGCCCAGGGTCACACAGGCAAGAAGTGTCTGAGGCTGGATTTGAACTCAGGTCTTCCTGACTCCAGGCCCAGCTCTGTCCACTGCTGCCTCTAGATGTAACGAAAAGGGCCTAGACCGAAGAGAAGCATAATCCGCCGAGGATGGCCTAAGCTCAAGGGATGCTCTTCAAATCTCCCAACAGTTCTGACGCCCTGACTTCTCTCACTTGGGCGTCCTAGCAAAGGGCCGAGGAGAGAGCCAGGGAGGAGAAAAGGAGAAGGGGCTCCGTCCATCCCTCAGCCTCAGTTTCCTCCCCTGTAAAATGGGCCCAGGAGCCCCTCCCCCCAGGGGAACTGTGAGGATCCAATGAGAAAACCCAGCCAAGAAGTCTTTGGCGAGCCCTAAGCTCCATCGCCGTGAGCCCCAGCTGAATGAGGCTGCGGCTGCTGCTGCCCCCCAACAAGGGGAGCCCCGCTTGAAAGCCGGTTCCCAGCCCGCCCCAGAGGAGGCCTCACCTAGGAAGGCGATGCCATGTTTCTGGAGCAGCTCAGGCAGTTTGGGGTTCTCTGAAGCGTGGCCCCAGCCAGCCCATACGGCCTGGAAACAGGAAACAGACGTCGTCATTTATACCCTGCCCCACCCATATTATGTGCCCCCAACACACACACACTCACACTCACACACAAACACACACTCACATATACACTCACACTCACAAACACACTTTCACACTCATAAACACACACTTATACACTCACGCTCACAAACACACTCACGCTCACAAACACACTCACAAATACACACACACTCGCAAACACACACTCACACGAACACACTCACAAACACACACACTTACACTCTCACGGTCTCACACACTCGCAAACACACACACACACACACTCACACTCACACACACAGTGTTACCTGCACCGGGAGCCTCTTGGAGATATCTACTATGAGTTCCACATTGGCGTAATTGTTATTGTTCGGCCCCCCGGGAACAGGGACGTAGTGGTCTGCCATCTTGATGTACTCTGTCATTGGAGAGGAAGCACCTATTACTGGGCAGCAGGAGGCAGGCTGGACGGCAAGCTGCCACTGGGGCTAAGCTAGAGCTCGGCCACACGGGAGTCTCCAGACCAAAACAGACCCAGCTTCCCGTTTGGGGCCCTGTTTTGTTTCATTTTATTTTTAAAAACCCTCACCTTCTTAGAATCAATACAAAGGATCTATTCCAAAGCAGAAGAGTGGTTAAGCCTGGGCAACTGTCTGAGGCCAGTTTTGAACTTAGGACCTCCTATCTCCATGCCTGGCTCTCTATTCAAGGAGTCACCTAGCTGCTCCCAGGACCTCATTTTACAAAGGATGCCAACTAACTACAGAACAGAGTAGAGAAACCTTAGCATAGAAAAACTGGATGGTCAGGTACTTCCTGGAAGTGTCTGGAAGGAAGGAAGGAAGGAAGGAAGGAAGGAAGGAAGGAAGGAAGGAAGGAAGGAAGGAAGGGAGGAAGGGAGGAA
>NW_025364109.1:0-4513 GCF_016433145.1 Gracilinanus agilis | reverse complement strand
ATATACATGTGTACATAATATATACAATTATATACATACATTATTATATAATACATATTTCCATATTTGTCATGTTTTGAAACAAGACCCATACTACTTATACTAGAGTAAAATCATGGAGAAAATAAAGTAAGGAACTGAACATTTCAATCTGCATTCTAATTCCATCTATTCCTTCTATGGCAGTAAATAGCTTTTTTTCATCATGACTCCGTTTAAGCTGCCCTGGATCCTTGCCTTGTTGATAATAATAAAGTCACTCACAGTTGATCATACCTTATTTTTTAAAAATTCTAATTTTTTTCATGATTATATGTCAATACAATTTCTTAATATTTGTTTTATGATGTTTTGCAATTCATGTTCTCTCTCTCCTTCCCACACCTCCATTCTCCCTATGAAAACAGGTATGATATTATAGGTTGTACATAAATTATCATATAATACATATTTCCATATTCATCATGTTATTAAAGGAGACACATATTGCTTTTACTAGAGAAAAATTCATAGAAGAAATAAAGTGAAAAATGGTATGTTTCAATTTGCAATTAGGCTCCATCTGTTCCTTCAAGGAAGGTGGATATCCTTTTTTGTCATAAGTCTCTTGGAGCTGTCTTGGATCTTTATCTTTTTTTTTTATCATATTTCAGTCATTCACAGTTGATCATCATACATTATTTTGTCACAATTTACAGTGTTCTCCTGGTTCTGTTCACTTAACTTTGCATCACATCACATAAATATTTCCAGGTTTTTGTTTTTTTTTGTGATCATTTTGTCGGTCATTTCTTATGGCACAATAATATTTCCTTACATACTTAAATCACAACTTTTTCAGCCATTCCCTGATTAACAAATATCCTTGCTCTATTTTCCAGGTCTGTTTTTATGTTTTTATAATAAAACTTTCATATTCTTTTTTTATTTCATTCTTTTGATTTTGCTTCATTATTTATTATTGCCTTAGTAAATCATTAGTGTCTCCTTATCCAATTCTAATTTTTAATTAATTATTTTCTTCTGTGACATTGTCCCTCTTTTTCTATTTGTGTGATCTTTTGTAATATTCTTGACTTCTCCATTATTCATTTTTTTCTAGTTTTTCCTCAACCTGTCTCATTTTAAAAATATCTTTCTTAAGCTGTTCTAAAACTCCTTTTTTTGGACTTATGCCCATTTGATATTTTCTTTGCTTTTTTAGATGAAGGCATTTTTAACCTTGCTTTCCTCCAAACCAAGAGTATATAAGTTAGTCAAGCTCTGTTCCCAGGGTGTTGGAGATGTCTCACGTTTCAGGATTCTTTGTGTTTCTCATTTCCTAGACTCTATTTAGTTCTTCAAATTTCTATAATCTAGTGCCAAGTGTATGCCTATTTCCCCTAGCTCAAAACCCTATCTGTGACTGACCTTAGATGCTCTAACTAAAGCCTCCCTCCCCCACCTCCACCACACCACCATAGTTCTGCTACTTCAAGCAGATAGTTTGCCACACCTGGAGTTGGCAGCAAGGGATTCTACTCCCCTGAGGGAGACCACAGCTTGCAGGGTCTCAGCAGCTTAGCAATTGTACTCAATATTGCGTTCTCCCTCTTGCTCTTCCCCTCCTGAAGCCACAGCCTTGGATAGAGCTGGTGCCTGGTCAGTGCTGGTGAGCTCTTGAAATCCTCTATTCAGCAGTCAAACCCTAGTTATAGATGGGAGAATTCAGAACTGAAGCCAGAGTACATTCAGGTCAGCATGGGGACTCCTTTGCTATCTGCCACTTGGATACAGACTCCCAAATCAAGCAGAGGCTGTCTCCTCTGTTGCCAGGGTTTAAGGCTTGTTGATTCCTTGGAATTTTCTCCATAGTGTTTGCACCACCAAGTGATGCTGAAGCCAGAGATGTTAGAGACCTCCCTTTCAGGTTATGCCTGGTTTCTTGGCTTCACTCTAGACTCTTTTCCATTTTTGTTGCTTTTAGCATTGATTCTGTCAAATTCTTTTCTATTGTTTTGGGGGGAATTTGGAGAGTGCAGCAGTCTCACACCCTACTCCACAATCTTCCCACAATCTTCACCATAACATACTTCTTGTCACTTTTTATACCAGTGATATAATGGATAGACAGCTAGTCTCAGAGACAAGAACATCTGGTTCAAATCCTAACTTTGACTCATACTAGCTGATTGATCCTTCACAGGGCTCCAGGTAATTTTCTAAGAGTCTAAGCTCCAAAACACAAGCTGATCCACATTGGTAGAGAGGATTTCCTTATTGAGAGTCCCCTAAGCCAATAAATCACAGGTCCATGACAAAGATAGAAGGAAAGATCTTCCTGATGTCATGTGTCTGGAAATCATGGAAAATCTTAATCTGCATAGAAGGAAAATTGTTGATGTACTAAAGGGTAGTAGAAATATCTTTGGCTATCCCAGGTTGGGTTTGTTATATTATTAACAATGACTTATAGGTCAGAAGTAGTATAAAATAAATCCAGAAAATATATGATCAGAAAAGAAGGGGCATCTGTCAGCCAGCTAGAGGGGAGAATAACAGATGATCAGTCTGAGGTTTTCGTTAGTACCAAAGGAACTTTAAAATGACCTAGACCAGGGTCTGTAGTGAATCGTAGTGGATATAATATGCCCACTCCTTCTAGGCTCTAAATTAGGCCATGATTTATGGGGCCATTATGCAATACTCCTAACCTTCCATAAATTTTTTTGAAGCCCTTAGCTATTTACATGTGTGTTGAATCATGAATGTTGCCAATACATTCCGATAGCCAATGCCTAAATTCTGCATGTTATGAGAAATGTTGGCAGTCTGGTGAAGTCTATGGACTTCTCAGAATGTTTTATATGCTTAAAATAAAAAGAGAAAGGAAAGCAATTATATTTTACTAAACTTATCAAACAGGTATATTAAACAACTGTATCTTTATATGTTTATGAATGCCAGGTCTGAGAGAAAGTTTGCTAATCAAACTCTTGTGAAATATTTATTTGTATATATGAATAAGAATATTGTAATATCTACCACTGAAAGAAGTATCCAAATAACTATACCGTTTAATGATTCTATATTATTTTCAATATTTCAAACCCTGTAATTATTGAAGTCTGGAAAAATTCCTTTCCTAGGATATCTAAGTAAGCAATCATCAAAATAAGAAATAAAGATTGGGTAAATCTTGAGCCACAAAGAGTTTCATTACTAGCTGAACATAATACAGTGGTGATCTCTCCTTTGTAAAAAAATGAGCTGACTGAGAATAGGAAAAAGGAACTTAGTAGACAGTTTAAAAGAATGAAGACTGACATTGGAAGAAAAGGGACCATCTTTTGGCCATTAAGTGAAATAGATGTAGCAAACATACATTTGAGAAAATTATCTTTTATGGGAGGAAGGGAGTGATTAAGATTTTACAATTCTTAGACAAAACTGCTTCTGATAATGAATCACAGTGAATATAATATGTCAGCTCCTTATAGGCCATATATCAAGATTTGATATAGAATACTTCTTTCTTTTTTTACAAATTCTTGGTGGACTTAGCCATGTATATCCATGTTGAATCAGCCCAATAAACATGGCTACTGGCCATTGACACTGTATATCTACTGTTTATACTTATTTGTCAAAGTATATGATTTGAGGCTTCCCTCTCATGGTAGCCAAAGTGGTAGTAAACAAATTCCTAGCTAGATCTCTGGGACTTTTTTTTGTAGTGTATATATACATAATTTTATTGAATTGAATTGAATTGAAAATACTATATACACACACTCTTAAATTATTTAAATGTATATGTATAAATTATATGATATGATATATGATATTATTTTATATGCCACCAGAAGTTAAAACTTAGTGAAATTTACTGATCTTGACAACTGATCTATCAGATCAGTTATAAAAGATAGAAGATATTGGTCCTATATGCTACTGATAGTCAGGATTCTAAAGATATAGAGCAGTGATTCCCAAAGTGGGTGCCACCACCCCCTGGTGGGTGCTGTAGTGATCCAGGAGGAAGGTGATGGCCACAGGTGCTTTTAGGGGCAGTGAATAACTGTAAGAGGGCGGTGATAGTATGTGACAGGGGGTGCTAAGTAATATTTTTTCTGGAAAGGGGGCGGTAGGCCAAAAAAGTTCTGGAACCACTGACATAGATGAAGAACAATTTTCTTCCTTTCTTTTTAGCAAAAAGAATTAGAAGCAAGGAAATTAAAGGGCCAGATGAATTTAATATTTTAGTTATTTTCCAAGAATTTCCAATTGTGCTGCTTCCTTTGACTTAGTCACTAAATAGCTATAGTTGGAATTCCTGTTATTGATTTAGTCTTGCAATTAGACAACTTCTCTATTTTAACTACATTAAACACTTCCAAGGAGGACAGATACCTAAGAGGAAGCTGTAGTTTTGTACCCAGCTGGAAGTCATAACTGAATATGACATACATTGGATTGTAGGGAGGGAGAGAGAGAGAGAGAGAAAGAGAGAGAGAGAGAGATAGAGAGAGAG
>NW_025364108.1:0-3202 GCF_016433145.1 Gracilinanus agilis | reverse complement strand
CCTGCAAAAGATCCTTTTGCATTGTATTAAACAGTCTCAGTCTCTGCCAAGGTGAGCAGGGTGAGTAGTTCTTCCCACCTCCAAAATCTGTACCTCAATAAAACACCATGTTCCTGTAGCTTACAAATTATAGCAGTACACACGCCTATGCCTTTGTAATTTTCCTTCATTCAGTGACTCAACAAGGATACTTTCTGCACAATTAATCAGTCTTTCATTATGGTAAGACATAGATTCTTGCAGACTCCAATTTGTGATTGTTTCCAGTTTCTTCGTGGATATATCACTCAGGCTTGTGCCAGGAATGCAATATATGGATGGCCATGGAAGGATCAGTATGCATCATGGTAGAGTCTTGGTACCTTGGTTCCTGTAATACCTAAAAATTATATAATGCTTTAAGGTTTGCAAAAGCACTTCTTTTTATTTAACCCTTCCCTTCCACTTTAGAATCAATACTGGGTACTGACTCCAAGGCAGAAGAGTGGTAAGGGTTAGACAATGGGGGTTAAGTGACTTGCCCAGGATCACCTAGCTAGGAAGTGTTTGAGACCAGATTCAAACCCAGGACCTCCTATCTCTAGATCTGATTCTCAATCCACTGAGCCACCTAGCTTATCCCATTGCAAAGCACTTCTACACAAGAACTCTGGGAGAAAGAGGCTGATATTATCACCCTCGTTTTACAGATCAGGAAACTGAGGAAGAGGTTAAGTGACTTGCCCACATGTTTGAGCCATATTTGACCTCCCTCAGGTCTCCCTGACTCCAGCTCCATCATTTACCACCTAGCTGCTTCTAATGAAGGAAAGTATAGAACATCCTTGGAAATGAAGTTCTCAGTGATGATGAGGTCCAGTGTATATCCATGATTGTGAGTGACAAAGCAGAGTGTAAGTGTAGGTCGAGTTGAGGGTGTCAGGGAGCTGCAAAGATATGAGAGGTCCATCCAATTGAGTGTGGAGGTCACCAAAGAAGATGGCGGGAGGCTGGGTAGAGAGGAAGTCCATGAGCCAGGTCCTGAAGTCACTGGGGAAATAAGATAGTGGCTCTAAGGTTGGTTAGCAATTATGCAAAAGGATAGAGGGGCATCTAGGTGGCTCAATGGAGAGAGAGCCAGAGGTCTGGGGTTCAAATTTGGCCTCAGATACTTCCTACCTGTGTGACTCTGGGCAAGTCACCCAACTTCCGTCGACCAGCCCTTTCTAATGTTCTGTCTCAGAATGGATACTTTTTAAAAAGTTTGCATTATGAAAGGGACAAACAAAGTCAATAAGCATTTAAGCGAGGGCGAATGGAGGAAAGTCCAGCCAAATGACAAAAAGAGAAGCCAAAGTTTCTAGGACAATGAACTTGCTCCAACTGAGCTCAAGCACAGCACAACCAATTTAATATCTTTCTATTTCATGGTCAGTAGTTTTGACAAGATGAGTTATTCATATTGTATCTCTGTGGATTAAAGTCAGGGTTGCTAGGAAATGACCAATTACTGTTCATTTCGATTTACTCTTATCTGTTTAAGGAACGTTTTTCTTTCCATTAGAAATACAGCAGATAATCCCCAGGTTATAATGCACTTTTGAAGAGTGCTTACCTTATAGGGGAGGCTTTTATTATCTTAGATATTTCTTTTAGTTGGAAAGGGAATATGACTTAGTGACCACAGAACTGACCTTGGAATCAGGAAGTCCTGGGTTCAAGTCCTACTGTTGCCTGGGTGCCCCTGGGCAATTCATTTACCCTTTTAGTATCCCAGACAACTTGCTAAGACTGTAAATCAGAGTAGGTGCCTGTCTGCCTTGGTAGAGGGAGCATCCTCATTACAAATTTTCCATAGCAATAAAACCCTCCCCCCTCCAAAAAGAAGGGAGGAGTTGAGGTAGAGGGAACCTTGGAAATAATCTAATTACTTAATTAATCCAATCTAATAATCTACCTCAGCCCAAGTAGCAGAAACAGAAATTGAATTCAGTGTAGTTCAACAATCATTTATTAAAAGAACCTACTGGGTACTACATAGTGGAGATACAAAGGCAAGAATGAAAGAGTTCCCACTCTCACCAAAATTACTTTCTAGTCCATACAGGCTTGAACCCAGGACTGGAGATTCCCTTTAGACTTGTCCTGGAAAGTGGTATTCTGTAGTGTCTGCATGCCTATGCCCCAGGTGCACACCTCTCCTTATTTATTTATTTTTAAAATTTATTAATATATTTCTACGTTACATTAAAATTCCCAGGTAAAGTGGAATTATGCATTGGCTACAGGGGCAGGGTAGGAGGGAGGGAAGAGAAAGAACATGAATCATGAAACCATGGAAAAATGTTCTAAATTAATTAATTAAAGAAAGAAATTTAAGACTAAAAAAATAATTCCTAGGTAACTCCCTTCCTCCTTGCCCTCCTCCCCATCAGAGAAGGCATCATTTGACAAATATATATATATATATATGTGATGTATAAAACTAAGTCTTGCTTGTTTTCATTAATCAGTTCTTTCTCTGAATGTGGCATAAAGAGAGATAGAAGCAAATGAGAAGAATAGGGAGTATATCACCTATAAGATTTATGGATAAGAGAAAAATTCATGAATAAATATACATCTTCTTGATATCTCTCCCTGTACGGTCTTCCCTGTGTTCTCTGTATACAGTAGGAGCTTCATCAGTCTGTTGAATTAAATTGAATTTTCCCATGGCTCAGGATTTTTTCCTTTCCTTGAAGAAGTGCAGGAACGACAGACACAGGAGCTAAAATGTCTACAAATAATCATGGCAGCCAATAATCCTCAGAGACCCAATGGGAAGTCTCACTTGAGACTTGACTACTTGTTTATTTGGCTCATAGGTGCTGAGACTCCTGGTGGTGAATGTTCCATTTTGTCCGGCATGTCCTAACAAAATACTAACACTGGGTCCCTGTTCTTTCCCTTCTGGATGAGGAGCTTAGACTGTGTTTTGACAAGGTCAGGAAGATTTCTTCTGAACAAGATTGCCATGTATGCCAATGTCTAGGTCCTCATTTTGAAGATCCACTTTAGGGATCAGGGATATCACTGCCAGAATGTTTCTCTGAAGGCAGCAGTGTGGAATATGGCTCCCAGTCCAAAGAGGGACATGGCATGCAAACCAATCTCTCTCTCTCTCTCTCTCTCTCTCTCTCTCTCTCTCTCTTTCTCTCTCTCTCTCTTTCTCTCTCCCTTT
>NW_025364107.1:0-7747 GCF_016433145.1 Gracilinanus agilis | reverse complement strand
TCTTGCAGCGCACAGGTAGGGGCTCAGGGGCTGCCAGTGATTATCTGGTTGCCCCAGTCCTGTTTACCGGCTTGTGCGTTGTGTGGGGGGTGGGGGAGGGGCTTCTTCCTCTCGTGTTTTAGTGAGAGCTGTTTCACCCCTTTAAAGTGTTGAAATGCCCTGATTCTGCGTACCTTCAATGCTGCGCCCTGTTGTGGGGTTCCTTCGTTCCTCTGGACTCGTTTTTATTTCCCCTTGAGGGGTCCTGTGTGGTTCGGTCAGGAGAGATCGAGCAGCTGCTCCTTACTCTGCCGCCATCTTAACCGGAAGCGATCCTGTGTGATTCTTATTGGTGCTCCTTGATATTTGAATTGTCTCTTTCTGGCTTCTTGTAAGATTTATTCTTTTATTGAAAGCTCTTGAATTTGGCTATTATATTCCTTGATGTTGACTTTTCTGTGTCCAGGGTAGAGGGTGATCTATGGATCCTTTCAATGTCTATATTACCCTCTTGTTGTAGAAATTCAGGGAAATTTTGCTGAATGATTTCTTTAAGTATGGAGTCCAAGTTTCTATTAATTTCTGCCTTTTCAGGAAGACCAATGATTCTCAAATTGTCTCTTCTAGACCGGATTTTCTTGGTCTGTCACTTTCTCATTGAGATATTTCATGTTTCCTTCTATTTTATCAGTCTTTTGACTTTGTTTTATTTGTTCTTGTTTTCTTGAGAGATCATTGGCTTCTAATTGTTCGATTCTAGCCTTTAAGGACTGGTTTTTGGTTATAATCTTTTGGTTTTCGGCTATAATCTTTTGGTTTTCCTTTTTCATTCTGGTCATTTCTGGTCTGCAGTTGACTTGCCTCACTTTCCAATTGTGAAATTCTGCCTTTTAAACTGTTATTTTCTTGCCAGATTTCTTCCATCTTCCTCAACATCTCATTTTTGAACTGTTTAATAGCTTGTGACCAGCTTTCATTTTTTGGGGAAGGTTTGATTATTTGTTTGTCCTCATCTGTTGTCTGGATTTTTTTCTGTGTAAAAGTTGTCGAGTGTTCCAGAGCTTTTCTTGGTAATCTTTTTCTTCTGGGTTTCTCTATGGCTTGCCATTATTAGCCCCACCCCTTTTCAGCTTTGTCTTCACACTCAGGGTCTGCCTGCGCTTTCTAAGCTCCCGGGGTCTCCAGTCTTCTTGTCCTCAGTGTCAGGCCTCCTGGTAGCCCCCAGTCTGCCCCTCTTCCCGAGGCTCCTTTAGTGGTCTCCAGGGCTGCTTCCATAGCCATGCTCCTGTCTGCACCGGGTCCTCACTCAATGTCCTAGCCTGAGCTGGAAATCTTTATTCACGCCTAGGGCACTGCCTTCACCCACGCATATGCTCTGGGAAAGTCCCTGATTTATAGATCTTTATTTGCACCCTGGGCAGAGCCTTCACCTGCAAAAGCTGCTGTGGAAAATCCCTGTGTTAGAGTTCTTTATTCCACCTGGGGCAGACCCTTCACCTGCGTAGACACTGGGGAAAGTCCCTGCATTAGGAATCTTTCTTCTCGCCTGGGACAGAGCCTTCACCCGCGAAAGATGCTGTGGAAAGTCCCTGCGTTAGAGTTCTTTATTCCACCTGGGGCAGAGCCTTCACCTGCCTAGACGCTGGGGAAAGTCTCTGCATTAGCAATCTTTCTTCTCACCCTGGGGCAGAGCCTTCACCCACATATACGCTTGGGAAATCTGTGTATCCACCCAGCCACTTGGGGTCCCATGTCTGACAGCTCACAGGTACAAGCACTGGGGCTGCTAGTGATTTACTTGTTTCCCCCATCCTGTTTTCACTGTTGTGTGTTGGCCTTGGCTCTGTGAGTGGTGTGTGTGTGTGTGGGGGGGGGTGCAGGGGCTTCTTCCTCTCACATTTTAGTGAGAGCTGTTTCACCCCTTTATAGCATGGAGATGCCCCAATTCTGTGTACCTTTAATGCTGCACCCTGTTGTGGGGTTCCTTCTTTTGTCTGGATTCGTTTTTATTTCCCCTTGAGGAGTCCTGTATGCTTCGCTTAGGAGAGATAGAGCAGCTGCTCCTTACTCTGCCCCCATCTTAACCGGAAGTCCCAGGGCAAGATACTTTTTAATGATTGCCGTGATTTCCTATTCATTAAATGTGAAGTCTACCTCTTAATCTTTGATACTGTTAATTTGTTTTTCTTCTTTCATTTTTCTATTAGATTGACCAATGCTTTGTCTATTTTATCTCTTTTTTCAAAATACCAGCTTCCAGTTTTATTTATTAATTCAATAGTTCTTTTACATTTGATTTTACTAATTTCTACCTTGATTTTTAGTATTTCTAATTTATTTTTCATCTGGGGATTTTTAATTTGCTAGCCTTCTAGTTTTTTTAAGATGCATGCACAATTCATTAATCTCTGCCCTTCCTAATTAGTTAATATATGCACTCAAGGATATAACTTTTCCCCTGAGTACTGCCTCAGCTGCATCCCACAGGGTTTGGTAGGATGTAATATCATTGTCATTCTCTTCAATGGAATTATTGATTGTTTCTATGATTTCTTCTTTAACTGACTGGTTGGAGAATCATATTATTTAATTTCCAATTAGTTTTTGATTTGCCTGTCCAGGTGTCCTTACTAGTTATTATTTTTATTGCATTATGGTGTGAGAATGTTATATTTATTATTTCTGCTCTTTTGCATTTGTTTACAATATTTATATGCCCTATTACATAGTCAATCTTTGTGAATATATTATGTGCAGCTGAAAAGAAGGTGTATTCCTTTTTGTCCCTATTTATTTTTCTCCACATATCTATTAAATCTAAATTTTCTAGCACTTCATTCACCTCTCTTATCTCTTTCTTATTTATTTTTTGGTTTAATTTATCTAGATCTGAAAGAGGAATATTTAGATCTTCCACTAGTATGGTTTTACTATCTATTTCATTCTTGAGCTCTGTCAGTGTCTCCTTTAGGATGCTATGAGATTTGATGCATACATATTGAGCAGTGTTATTTCCTCATTGTCTATAATGCCTTTATCAGGGTTTAATTACCTTCCCTGTCTTTTTTAATCATATCTATTTTTACTTTGGGTTTGTCAGAAATCATGATCGCCACTCCTACCTTCTTTTTCTCATTCGCCGCCAAAAATATTTTTCTCCAGCCCTTTACCTTAAATCTGTGTATGTCCACCCACCTTGTATGTATTTCTTGTAGACAAAATATGGTAAACCTTTAGTTTCTAATCCACTTTGCTATTTGCTTCCGTTTTTGGGCTAATTCATCCCATTCTCATTCAGAGTTATAATTATCAGTTTTGTATTCCCCAGCATTTTTGTATCCTCTCCCATTTCTACCCTTTCTTCTTAGGCTATTTCCTTTTAAACCATTTGTTTTAAACCTGTAACCCTTGTCCCCTCCCTTGGTTTACTTCCCTTTCTACCCCCTCTATTATTTTCCTCTTTTTATTTTTAAAGGCCTAATGAGTTCCCTCCCCTTTTTCCTCACCTCAATTTTTTGACCTCTCCACTTCCCTGCTCCCCTTGGTTTATCCCTTCTGACTTTCTCAGTATGGTTAGATAGAGTTCTATATCCCAATGGATACAGCTAGTCTTCCCTCTCAGGGTTAATTCCACTAAGAGTAAGGGTTAAATATTACCTCTTAATGCCCTCTTCCTCTCCTTCTTATAATAGTATTCATCCCCTCCCCTTCCCATGGCCTCTTTGTGTCTAATAGAATATCCTATTTTCTTATTCATTCAAATTTCTCTTGGTGCCATATACTATTCACCCCCCTCTTCCCCAACCACCGCCTTATCATCTTAGACCATTTAGTACTCCAACCTCTCCCTGTGAATTCTTCTAATTACTATAATAGTGTATACTATAATAGTGAATAGAGTTCACTACAGAGAATTATACATAACATTTCTACATATAGGAGTACGAATAATTAGATCTTATTGAAGACCTTAAAGAGGCAAATTTTAAAATAAGGGTTTTCTTTCTTTCCCCTCTCTTTCTTATTTACCTTTTTATGTTGCTCTTGTTTTTTTGTGGTTGGATATTGAACTTTCCATTTAGTCCTGGTCTCTTTTGTGCAAAAATTTGGAAATCTTCAATTTTGTTGAATGCCCATACTTTCCCCTGGAAGTATATACTCAGTTTCAATGGGTAGTTGATTCATGGCTGAAGGCCCAGCTCTCTAGCCTTTCTGAATATCGTATTCCAAGCATTGAGGTCTTTTAGTGTGGAGGCTGCCAGATCCTGTGTGATTCTTATTGGTGCTCCTTGATATTTGAATTGTCTCTTTCTGGCTTCTTGTAAGATTTTTTTTCTTTTACTTGAAAGTTCTTGAATTTGGCTATTATGTTCCTGGGTGTTGTCTTTTCAGGGATAATGTAGAGGGTGATCTATGTATCCTTTCAATGTCTATATTGCCCTCTTGTTGTATAACTTCAAGGCTGTTTTGCTGAATAATTTCTTTTAGTATGGAGTCCAAATTCCTATTAATTTCTGCTTCTTCAGGAAGACCAATGATTCTCAAATTCTCTCTTCTAGTCCTGTTTTCATGATCTGTCAATTTCTCAGTGAGATATTTCATGTTTCCTTCTATTTTATCAGTCTTTTTACTTTGCTTTCTTTGTTCTTGCTGTCTTGAGAGATCATTGGCTTCTACCTGCCCAATTCTTGTACTTAGAGACTGGTTTTCTGCTACAATCTTTTGATTTTCCATTTTAATTTTGTCTATCCTGTTTTCCAGCTGTTTGATTTTGGTCTCCAATTTGCTTATTAATTCTTTTGATTTGGGTGCATCTTTTTTGCATTGCCCAATTCTAGCCTTTAGAGACTGGTTTTCAGCTATAATCTTTTGGTTTTCCTTTTGAATCTGGTCTGTTGGGTTCTTCAAGGCTTCTAGCTGGTCATTTCTGATCTTCAATTTGCTTATCAATTCATTTGTTTTGTGAGCTTCACTTTCCAATTGCAAAATTCTGCTTTTTAAACTGTTATTTTCTTGCCAGATCCCTTCCATCTTTCTCATAATCTCGGATTTGAACTCTTCAAGAGCTTGTTACCAGTTTTCAGTTTGGGGGGAAGGATATGGTTACTTGTTTGTGCTCTTCTTCTTTTTGCTCTGTTATCTGGATTTTTTCTCCTTAAGAGTTGTAGAGTGTTAAAGATCTTCTTGATTTTTTTCTTCTTGGGTTCTTGTGTCTGCCTTGCCATTGTTAGCTGTATGCCCTCTCAGCTTTATCCTCACACCCAGAATCTGTCTGCATTCTTTAGGCTTTTGAGGTCTCAGGTCTAGTTGTTCTCAAGGTCAAGCCTCCTGGTGGTCCCCTTGCTCTTTCCTCTGCCCAAAGTTCCTTTAACAGTTCAGGGAGCTGCTTCCACAGTCATTCACCCCGCTGCACTGGTTCCCCTCCCAAGTTCTGTGCCTACACTCAGGATCCACATCTGTACCTGCGTCCGCACATGAGTTCAAGGTCTGTGTTCAAAGTCTGCACATTTTTTAGCCTCTTTGGGTCTTAACTCTTGCTGCTCTCAGGAGCAGGCCCTGGTGATCCCAGGTAGCTGCCAAGGTCTTAAAGGATGCCCCAAACTTGCTTTAACTCTTGTGTGCTGGTTTTAGCACTGTAGGTGGTGTGGAGAGAGGGAGTTGTTCAGCTCCCATTTTAGTGAGAGCTATTTTGCCCCCTTATAGCATGGAAATGCCCCAATCCCATGTACCTTCAATGCTACACCCTCTTATGGTGTCCCTTAATTCATCTGGATTTGTTTTTATATCCTCTTGAGGAGTCCTATATGTGTGTGGTTTAGGAGAGGTTAAGCAGCTTTTTACTCTGCCTCCATCTTAACCTTGTTGTTTCCTTTTGATTTTGGTTGCATTCTTTTTGTTTGTATAAAAACTTTTTAATTTAATGTAATCAACATTGTTTATTTTACATTATGTATTTTTTTTCTAACTCTTGCTTGCTTGAAAAGTTTTTTCCTTTCCCAGAGATCTGAAAAGTATACTATTTTGTGTTCACTTAATTTTCTTATAGTTTCCCTCTTTATAGTCAAATCATTCACCCATTCTGAATTTATCTTGGTGTAGGGTGTGAGATGTTGATCTAAACCTAATTTCTCCCATATTGTTTTCCAATTTTCCAAGCTGTTTTTGTCAAATAGTGGATTTTTGTCCCAAATTTGGGCTCTTTGGTTTTATCATAGAAAGTCTTGCTGATGTCACTTACCCCAAGTCTATTCCACTGATCTTCCCTGTCTCTTAGCCAGTACTATATTTTTTGATGACCACTGCTTTATAGTATAGTTTAATATTTGGCACTGCTAGACCACCTTCCTTCACATTTACATTTTTTTTCATTATTTCCCTTGATATTCTTGTTATTTTGTTCTTCCAAATGAACTTTCTTATAGTTTTTTTTTTTCTAATTGAGTAAAAAAATTTCTTGGTAGTTTGATAGTTAGGGCACTGAATAAGCAAATTAATTTGGGTAGAATGGTCAGTTTTATTATGTTAGCTCATACTGCCCATGAGAAATCATTGTTTTTCTAGTTGTTTAGATCTTCTTTTAATTGTTTGGAAAGTGTTTTGTAGTTGTGTTCGTATAATTCCTGTGTTTCTTTCGGTAGATAGATTCCTAAGTATTTTATATTGTCTAGGGCAGTGATGGGCAAACTAAGACCCCTGGGTCAGATAAGGCCCCCCTGAAATGTTCTATCCTGCTGCAAGACAGTATTCCTAATCAGGAGAATACAATGAATAGGATACAATAAAATGAAACTTCAAAAGATTTGCCTTAGAAATACACTGACATGAGTTCCGGGTTAAGATGGCGACAGAGTAAGAAGCAGCTCTTAACCTCTCCTGACCGAAACACACAAAACTCCTCAAGGGGACATAAAAACAAGTCCAGACGAACGGAGGAACCCCACAACAGGGCACAGCGTGGAAGGTACCTGGAATCGAGACATTTCCAGGCTAAAAAGGGCTCTCACTCAATCGCGGGCTGAGCTACCGCCCCACCCCCACCCCCTCCACACTCACCTATAGCTCCGAACCCAGCTAAAAAGAAATAGAGCAAGTTTGGGGCACCCATCGAGTCATTGGCAGCTCTGGGACCTGTTCCTGAGAGCAGCAAGACTTAGGACCCCATTAAGTCAAGAACGCACGCGAAATCTGAGCGCGCGGGAGCAGAGAATGGACGCTGGGCGCAGAGTGCCCGCTGAGCAGAGGCGTGGGTGCCGGCTGAGCAGAGGCTTGGGTGGAGGCAGACACAGCCAGGAACTAAAGCCTAAGTGGGGAACCAGTGCAGACGGGTATACGACTGTGGAAGTAGCTCCCTGAGACTTGTAAAGGAACCTCCTGCAGAGGATCAAGCAAGGGAATCCACCAGGGGGCTTGACTTTGGAAAAAACTAGAACTCAGACCTCAGGAGCCAATAGATCTCAGACAGACACTGAGCGCGAGGATAAACCTGAGAAGCTGCTGGGCTAATGATGGCTAATCAGTTACAGGAAATTCAGAAGAGAAAGAATAATAACAAAAAAAAGAAGTCTTTAACACTCGACAGCTTTTACACAGAGAAAATCCAGACAACCGAGCAAACAGAGGAGGAGAACAAACAACCATCCAGACCCTCCCCAAATAAGGAAAACTCCTCACAAGCTATGGAAGAGTTCAAATCTGAGATTTTGAGGAAAATGGAAGAGATCTGGCAAGAAAATAACAGTTTAAAAGGTAGAATCTTGCAACTGGAAAG
>NW_025364106.1:0-4929 GCF_016433145.1 Gracilinanus agilis | reverse complement strand
ACACACACACACACACACACACACACACACACACACACACACACACACACCCCTCTGTGAAAGGGAGGAGAGACAGAAGACAAAACCTGAGTGGTAGGGTCAAGTGAGGATTTTTTAAAGATGGGGAAGAACCAGGCATGTGTGTAGACATCAGGGAGGGAGCCAGCAGAGAGTGAGAAATTGAATATTACATAGAGAAAAGATGATTATGAAGACCATCTGCTAAAAGAAATGGGAGGAGAGGAGATCAATGGCTCGAGAAAAGGGGTTAGGCTTAGTAATCAGGGCTATCTCGTCATCAGAAGTGACAGGGGGAGAATGGAGGATGATGTCGAATGGGTCTGAGATACTGAACAGGGGAAAAGAGGGAGTGAATGGCAAATGGCTTCTGTTTTCTCTGTAAAATATAAGGGAGAAGGAAGGGGGAAGGAGTGCTGTGAGAGTTTTGGTGAGAGGAGAAAAGATTTAGAACAGCCGCTGTAGGGAATGCATTAGGGAATCAATTAGGGAAGAGTAAAAGCATTGTCTTGTGGTATGTGGGCCCTGCTCTAGATTCATTACAAATTTATATTATTTAATCTCAACTGTTAATCAGCAATTCATGTTTGTAGGGTCCACTGTAACTTAATTATATAATTAATTCTATTCAGCCTCCATTAGAATACCAATTGATCCAAGTCTCCTAGTATAGCACCTGGTGGCAATCTGGTACACATCCATAGTGTGGGCAGATGATGGAGCCTTATTGGCCCTGGTGGTTTCCGTGAGCACAGAGATAGGTAGGATTGTTCTCCTTTTTCTTTCTCCAAATAAGGGCCAATAAATGGTGTGTATGCTGGAGTTGGAAGTTGACAAAAACGAGAGACAGAGACAGAGAGACAGAGAAGGAAGATCCAGAGGAGGGTCATAGCAATGAGGAGGGAAAGGGGGAAGAGAGGAGGGAAGAGAACAAGAGTAGCCACTGTGTGCCAAGTGCTGTGCTCAGAGGGGTAATGGCCTTTGGTGGTCTTCTAGTTCAATAACCTCATTTTACCAATGGAAAGACTGAGGATCAAAGTGATGAAGTGACTTTTGCCTGAGGTCCCATGGGTAGCAGAATCTGAATTTGAATACAGGATCCTATTATTCTCAATCCAGACCACTTTCCACTGTATGACAACAGAAGTTTACTTTGGAAATTTTGTCCTCATTTCACATAAGGAAAATAGCTCTGGAAAAAATGGTTATTTGATTTTTTTTTCTTCACTTTGAATGAGAAAATTAGGGCTATTGAGCTGGGGGGGGGGTGCCATCAGGAATGATGAATTCAAAAGAGAGAAAGCAGAAAACAAGAAAAAAGACTTCCTGTCCTTCACCTCAAATGGCAAAAATCATGATCCAAAATGGAACCACTTTTGGGAGATGTAGAAAAGCTTCTGCAACATCCAAGATTTATGTACATTTTGGGGTGTTGGGTTTGTTCATTTGAGTGTCTCTTTTTGGATTTTCTCTTTTACTTAATAAAACACTTTTTTGGTAATATTTTGAATAGCATGCTTGCCAACAGAGAGTTGGTCTTAGTATACTGGAAGGTATCATGCCTACACTTTTTATAGGTTTACTAGATGGGGGCCCAAAGCCAAGAGAGTGACTAAAGCATCAGGTCCTGTGTCTCTGACACAAAGACTATATTTGTAATGAGAGTAATCAAGAAAGCTCCCTAATCTGCTGGGCACTTCCCATGGAGCAGGGCATACGTGCTCTGGCTCTGAAAAGAGAGACAGGTGTTCTGGATCCCAACTGAAGGACTATATGGCTCTGTAGTGATATAACAATCCTATATTAGTCCTCATGGTCCCTGTCATTGGATGCTGAGCCAAAGAGGATTGGTGTCTGAACCAGAAAGAGCCTCCCACTCAGTAGGCTTCAAAGAAACCAAAGTCTCTGGCCTTCTGTTTCTTCCCCTCTTTTGAGCAAGTTGAGCCTCTGGGAGCTCTCCCTTAGACCCTATTGAGAAAAGGATAGGATTTTGGTCCCCATCCCCAGCTGTAGCTATGGCAGCTACATGCAGATGGCAAATGAGAGCATGGGACCCTTTGGCGAGCCTGAAACTAGATGTCAAATCCCCTAGCTGCCTCTTGTGCCATGTGTTTTTTTCCCTGATCATGGGTTACCAAATATCAATCCTGAGATGAATGTTCCCAGCCGTGGTGGCTACCCATAAGCCTGAGAGGTTCAAAGTCACTGAGATATCCAGGGACAGGCAGGAAGTGTTACATCCTGCTCCTATACCTTTTCTCAGAGGAGAAGATGACCACTGCTAGGAGGGTGCGTCATGTGCGCCTGACTGGCCTGAAGAGATAGATCTTGAGCAAGTTTCTTGGACAGTGCAGGTCCAAGGTGAAAATGAAATGCCTGTTAAGAAATTCCACTCACTCCTCAAAGTTTTTCTACCACCTGTGTCTGAGGCCACATTTGAACCCAGGTCCTCCATTGTGCTACCTAGCTATCCCACAATGCCTTTTGTAATGTAGTCTAAGATCGTATTGGCTTTTAAAAATTTGTTTAATTATCCTGCTGTTGGCCTGTGGTCCATTAAGACCCCCATAGCTTTTATCATATGAACTGCTCTCTAGCCATAACTATTCTCCTATACTTAAGAAATTTGGGCTTTGGGGAAGTGGAGAAAGGAGGAATTCCGGATCAATAATTTTATTAGAGTAGGGAGCTCACAGTGGAGGAACTCTTTCCATGCATTCAAATTAGCAATTCATTTGTTTGCAACTTATTGCCTAAAAGAATTACTCTGGGCCACTGAGAAGTTAGGTGGCTTGTCCACATGTCAGAGGTAGAACTTGAATCCAGGATATTTTGGCTTTAAGGTTGGCCCTCTGTGCACTATAGCACAATCTTGACATTGATTACAGGATAGATTAGTACATTTACAGGTAGATAGGTTGCACAGTGGATTGAGCAGGAGGACCTGCGTTCCAGTCTGGGCTCAGATCCTTCCTAGCTATGTGACACTGGATAAGTCACTTCACTCCTACAGCCTAGCCTTTGCCACTCTTCTGTCTTAGAAGCTATACTGTCAGAAGGGAAGGGTTTTTGGTTGTACATTTATCCTTATTAACCATTACCTTCTTGTACCTGCTTCATCTCCACACTAGCCTGTCAAGATATTTTGGGATGCCAAGTCAATCGTCTAATACATTAGCTATTCCTCCCAGTTTTGTGGCATCTGCAAATTTGAAAAGCATATTATATGTGCTTTTAAACAAGTCGTTGATAAAAAATGTTGAAGAGTACAAGGCCAGGAATATATCTCTGAGGCCCTGGAGACCTCCTTCCAATTCAGCATTGACCCATTAATGACTTCTCTTGGGTCTGGTCATTCAATCAGTTTTAAATATACCTGACTGTATTACCATGTAGCCCATGTCTGAAGAATAGCACGAGAGTCTGTCAAACGCTTTGCTGAAATCTAAGTATGCCATGTTTACAACATTGCCTAGATCTGCCGGTTTAGGAATCTTGTCAAAAAAGAAAATGAGGGTTAGTCTGCCTTGACCTTTTCTTGATGAAGCCAGGCTGGCTTTTAGTGATCACTGCTTCCCTCTCTGCCCTGTTTCTGGACCTCCTCTTGGGGGTGGGTAGGGTGGTTGAAGAAGAAACAAAATTAGGCCATCACCTCTTTACCCATCCTGAGCCAATTCTTTAGCCAATAAATGTGTGCTGTATTTGAAATATATGGGAATGGATGCTTAACACAGTGAATGGTTTGAATAAAAAAAAGTAAAGCTCCATCCCTGTAACTGCACATTCCTCTCGACTCCCCTTATTCCCCCACCCTTTCTCAGGTTTTAAGAACTTTGTCTTGGTGAAACAAGGAATATGCATATCAATAGTGAATACTTTTCCAATTTCCCAGTGAGTTGGGCAGAGGGGGGAGGATGATTTTTCCTAGAAGCGATGAAATTTGGATTTAGTCAGGCTAAGAAGAATGGATGGGAGAAGGAGAATGAGAGGGAGAAGAGGAAAAACTGTTGAGCTAGAAGGAGTGGTATTCTCATGGAGTTTATTGTCTAGGAGAGGAAAATACCATATATATGAATATGTTGGATAGAAAATAAAATTAAGTGCAGTGGGAAGGTGCAAGCAAAGAATCATGGGAGGTCTGAGATGAGAAAGATCATTGCTCTCTGGCAATCAGGGTAGCCTTCGGGGAAGAGGTAGAATCCCCATTAAGTTTTAAGAGGAAGAGAGGGCAGCGTAGGCATAGAGAACAACTTGGTCAAGACACAGATATAATTAAATACAGATAATGTTTAAGGAACAGAAACAACTATGGCTTACTGGTAAAGAATCAGGAAGACCTGAGTTCAAACCCAGCCTCAGATACGTCCTAGCTGTGTGACCCTGGGCAAGTCACTCAACTTCTGATTGCCTGAGAAAAGGATCCAGTGGGTCTACTGGAGAAGGAAATGCCAAACTACTCAAATATCCTTAATAACTATGGTCCTTGGGGCCAGAAAGAGTTGTGCATGACTCAACAATAACAGCAAATATTCAAGGGCAGATTAGTCTAGTTTAGCTGGTGCAGAATATAAGAAAATAAAAATATGAGATAAGGGTGTAAAGGCTGAGTGGTGCCTGACTACATTGGTTCCTGAATTATGAGCCAAAGATTTGGAGCTTTTCTTAATAAGCAATAGGGAGTCATGATCATTTTCATGACTAGATCTATGCAAAAAGATGATTTAACCTACAATATGAATGAATGGATTCAAGAAAGAATCTCTGTGCTTCAGTCATTTCAGCTTTCTCTGACTCTTTGTGATTCCATTTAGGGTTTTTTTTTTTTTTTTGGCAAAGACACTAGAATGGTCCTTCCTTCCTTCCTTTCCTTCCTTTCCTTCCTTCCTTCCTTCCTTCCTTCCTTCCTTCCTT
>NW_025364105.1:0-1864 GCF_016433145.1 Gracilinanus agilis | reverse complement strand
TCTCTCTCTCTCTCTCTCTCTCTCTCTCTCTCTCTCTCTCTCTCTTTTTGTGGCAATACTACTCATAATCTTCTACTTCTCCATGCAATTTCATAAATGAGTTTATATTCTACACTGGTGTGGCCATTGGCTGCCATATATTTCTTCTCGGCAATGAAGTTTTGATTGTTGACTAGGGCACTTTTTAGTCCCCCCCCCCCCCTTTTTTTAAACCTTTACCTTCCATCTTAGAATCAATACTGTGTATTGGTTCTAAAGCAGAAGAGCATTAAGGGCTAGGCAATGGGTGTTAAGTGACTTGTCCAGGGTCACACAGCTGGGAAGTGTCTGAGGCTAGATTTGAACCCAGGACCTCCTGTCTCTAGGCCTGACTCTCAATCCATTGAGCTACCCAGCTGCCCTCTTTAGCCCCTTTTGAGATCCTTCTTGTGGCAACTTATTTACAAACTTCTGTATGAGATCATTGTAATTAGTGTCACTGAAATTTCATCTATTCATCTCCTAATTTAGGTCAGGTTAGAATCCTTTTAATTGCACACTCTGTCTTTTTCTCATTTTTGGTCTTGTAGCTTTGCAATAATTTTGACCTTTGCTCTAATAAATCGAGGTCTGATTGTTCACAGAGAGCTGATTCAAGAATGATTCCTACACTGGTAATAAGTTATTTCCTGTCTCTTAAATATAATCAATTTCATTTTTTGTCATGTTATTCAGTACTCATGTTCAAGCCCCTTTCAAATCTCTTTTAGATCTTTTTAAACCTCTTCTTTTCTAAGACCACTAGGTCTTTGTGGCTATTTAACAAAATACAATGGATCATTAACATAAATTATGCAAATTCAACTATTTGGGATGTATGTTTAAATGCTCCCTTGCCACTTTGACAATCTCATTCTCCTGGTCTACATCCAAATGAATAATTAGTCTGAATATGAAATAAAAACAAAGCCAGTTAGTTTGCTTTTGTTTCTCACCCCAGAGACAAGGGGAAAAAACAAACAAACCCAAAGAGCAAAGATGCTACATGAAAAGAGATTTTCAAATCAATTTGAATGAGCTTTTTGCCCAGGACTAGGGAGAAAAGGGCCACTGGAAATTGACTGAGTCTAATGAGTGCTGCGCACACAGTGAAGGTCTAGCAAATGTCAACTGAAATGACTGACGCCTCCACCTAATTACTGCTGGTTTTACAACAATCCAGAGAAAATGACAGGGCAGCCCTACCAGCTCTGTTTGCTCTGGTACCCTGTCATTCTCTGACTCATTTAGGATTTTTGTTTTTAAGAGAGAAAGTAATGCAATTTAATATTTGGGATTGTGCCTGCTTATCCTAATTCAAAACACTGATTGCATGTTGAACTCCATAACCAGGTAATAACTGTATTTTTTACCTCTTCAGCACCCAATTATGTACAACAAATTTAAGATTGGAGAGCACACTTTTCAAGGCAAGCTTTTACTTGGCTAAAATGGGATTCAGAATGGAAGTTGAAAGCCCCATTGACAAAAAGTCAGCATTTGTAGTCTGTCTTCCTATCTTTCCTCAAACTGCCTGCTTCTATTCATACTCTTATGTCTACATCAATTTTTTTAAGCCCTTCCCTTCCATCTTAGAGTCAATGCTGTGCATTGGTTCCAAGGCAGAAATATAGTAAGGGCTAGGGAATGGGGGTTAAGTGACTTGCCCAGGGTCACACAGCTAGAAGTGTCTGAGTCCAGTTTTGAACCCAGGACCTCCTGTCTAGGCATGACTCTGTCCACTGAGCCACCCAGCTGCTCCAAATTCTTCCTTCCTTCTTTCCTTCCTTCCTTCCTTCCTTTCTTTCTTTTTCTTTCCCTTCCTTCCTTCCTTCCTTCCTTCCTT
>NW_025364104.1:0-2425 GCF_016433145.1 Gracilinanus agilis | reverse complement strand
CCTGTCTCTAGGCCTGGCTCTCAATCCACTGAGTTACCCAGCTGCCCCCTGCTTCATTTCCTTTAGAAATAATTATCACTTTTGTGACCAGGTTTTGATTTTCTTTGCACTATTGTTTGTAGGTATCTACAATTATTATCCTCTGCTGGGATTTGTATATTAAGTGGCACATAGTACATGCTTAATAAATTTTTAACTTGTAAACCTTTGGCCCCATGATATCTCTTTGTCTTTTGTTGTTGCATTTTACTCACCTTCTTAGACAGTTAGGCAGCCACTCACTAAAGCTCAGGACGTGGAACATGGAAGACCTGAGTCAAATCCAACCTCAGATACTTACTTGCTGTTCTGTTCTAAGCAATCACTTAACCACGGTATATCTCAGTTTCTCATTTGATAAACATACCAAATAGATTTAAAAACAGCATCTACCTCTAAGATTGTTAAGATAATATCTGTAAAGCATTTTGCAAACTTTAAAATGCTACATGAATGCTGGCTATCACTACTGCTGCTACTTCTCTTGCTGTTTCTCACTCTTCCAGTCTTATTTCCCATATTAAGACTTTGTGTCAGTACCAGGCTCTGCTTAATTCTGGTGAGATTGTCATGATCTTAAATAAACATGGCCTATATTATCTAGGATCCTGCTGCTACACCATTTGAGTTCTGAGTTCTGTGTTCAAGAATCACAAGGGAGGTTTCAGCCAGGGAGTCATAATCTTTCAGTGAGATCCAAGTCATAATCTGATCATTGACCTCCTGGGATTTCCAGTCTCAAGAATATGGTTTGTGGATAGGCAACATAGCTTCATAATTTATCCTGGTGAGCTTACCAGTAGAGAGCAGTTAGCTCAAAAGTGCAACAGGTTCAGAGCAACTGCCCTGCTGATCTATCTATTCTGGCCCTGGGACTATGACTACTCTGGGAGAACTGATGATATAGTCCTTTTCTGGGTCATAAACTGAATCCAAGATATAGTTGGGGACATACTTGGCTGTTGGCAAACCCTGTTCAGAGGCCTATTGGCAAGCCCTCTATCTGGTTCCCCATCAGGAGGGACTACACTAGCGGTCTATGCCCAGAATTAAGTCAGCTACCAACTCTTGGGAACTCTACATCATTCTGATATCTAGGCTCAGTCCTCAGACGAGGGTTGAATTCAAGATTCACTTTGGAAGACTTAATTCCTTTCTCTGTATGGACTAAAACAGTGATATACTTTAGGAGATTTATGTTAAGTGACCTGTATTTCTAGGACTCAGTACAGCTTCTGGTGTACCCCAATTCTATAGTTCCTGCCTTAGTCACTTGCTGGTGACTTGAATTTGAGATCTTGGGCTGAAAATATGGGTTTCTCCTTAAAAGTATAGAGCAGTACTCCATCTGCCATTCTTTTTCTCTGAGTAATTGTGGAAGGAGATTATACAGGTTCCTTTTCCCCGGCCATATTGGCTGTTTATTCAAAGTTCTCCACATTTTCTGCCTCTAAAACTGTGTGTATCTGTCCAGGTTCTGGTCCTGCTTGCTAGCAGGCTAAACCTGAGCTGACTTTGCTGGTGGTGACTTTTCCTATTACTCTTCAGCTGCTGATTGATCTCTTACACAATTCTACAGTGAAAGAAATCAACCTCTATAGTTTCTCATTGGGTTTCTTGATTATTATTAAATCTGGTAGAAACTTTATAGTTTTTTAGGAATAAGTTTGTTATCTCTCTTTCAGTGACCTTTGGACTAGGAAGGAAAGAATTAAAATAGTTAATAGAGCCTAGTTGACAAGAGAAGATAAAGGAATGGTAAGTACATACCTGACTGCCTTAAATATGTTATTTTACCAGGTCTGGATGGACAAAATTCATGAAAGTGAAAGAAATGACAAATGTCATAATCGGTCTTATTTTAAGAATTGCCACAAAATCATTGGGAATGGGGACAGTGATGATGGATAGGAAACAGGCAAATATCCCAATTTTCAAAAGATATATAGTTGTTCAAACTATAGGCTTTTAAGTTTGATTTCAATTCTTGGCCAAATTCCAGAATATTATTAAAATGGCTTGGAGCACAACTGGAAAGGGAAGTGGTGATTACAAAGGGCTAGCACAACTTAATAAAGAACAGCCCATGATAGACTAACCTCATTTCCTTTCTTGACAGGTTTACTAGAATGGTAGATCAGGGGAATATACAGATACTACATATCTGAGCTTCAGCAAAGAATATAACAAAGTTTTTTTATGTTATCTTTATGCTCAAACTAAAGAGAAACAAACTAGATGAAAGTACAGTGAACCTATTTGGAAGTGGTTGTCAGTGGATCACTGTCCTTTGGCACTGGACCTCTTAGACTGCTCTGTGAAGATAAAAAGCGAGAGAGAGAGAGAGAGAGAGAGAGAGAGAGAGAGAGAGAGAGAGAGAGAGAGA
>NW_025364103.1:0-1404 GCF_016433145.1 Gracilinanus agilis | reverse complement strand
TCATTCCAGCCAACACGAAATGACAAATTCCTGTACTCCTTACACAATAGACTTTTACTGAACATTTTTTATGTGTGTTAATTTTATTTTCCTTGTTAGATTATAAACATCCTGAGGGCAGGGATTATGTCTAATTTACCTATATATTCCCTTAACATCTATCACAGTGCCTTTGTATGTAGTAAAGGATCAAAAAACATTTACTTAATGAGTAGCTTTTTAAAAATCTGTGGATAAATTTTAAGCTACTGAGATTAATTTGCCTATGTAAATTTTTCTTTAGAATTCCCTTCACAAGACTTTACAATGAAGAAACTAAGTACTACATTAGGTTCAAAGTTGCACAGTAAAATGCAAATATAATATCAAGAAAACAGAGCAGATTGAACCTTCATTATAAATTGCCTGCAACTTTTAATTACATTTTGTTTATGCATTATCGCATTGATTTTGCAAATAGCAATTATATGCACAAAATGATCTCTCTCCACCAATGACTACTGAGGAGCAGGCCATGTCCTGAGGGTTGGTTACTGGCTCTGAAGGCATAATTGATTTGCAGGACTTGCAAAAACTCTAACAGCAAATGTTTAACACTAAGAGGAAAATAATAATATCTCAAGCAATTTCTTCCCTGTTGCTCTATAATCATGCTCTTAGTGGCTTTCAGTGGAGTATCTTGGAGCAATTTTCGAACATCTATTATGGATCTATTTTAAAAAATGGGAGGGAACATGAGGGGCTGAGTGCTAGAGCAAGGCAAATATATTATACCTCCCTTTCTGTTTCTCTTTTGGCATGGGATGTGAGCATGAACCTATTTAAAGATAACACGTTCCTGGTTATTCTCTAACCCCGATTACTACTCTTTTCACACTTCCAGGATAGAAAAAATTTATAACAAAAGTTCATCTGGAAGAACAAAACATCAAGAATATCAAAGGAAATAATGAAAAAATGTGAAGGATAGGAACTTTGCATACCAGATCTTAAACTGTACTATAAAGCAGTGGTCTTCAAAACAATATGGTACTGGCTAAGAGACAGAATGGTGGATCAGTGGAGTAGACTAGGGATAAATTACCTCAGCAAGCTAGTGTTTGATAAACCCGAAGATCCCAGTTTTTGGGACAAGTACTTGCTATCTGACAAAAACTGTGGGAAAAATTGGAAAACAGCATGGGAAAAATTAGGCTTAGATCAATATCTTACACCCTATACCAATATAAATTCAAAATGGGTAAATGACTTAAATGTAAAGAGCAAAATCATAAGTAAATTCAATGAATATAGAATAGTATGCCTTCAGATCTGTGGGAAAGGAAGGAATTTAAGACCAAGCAAGAGATAGAGAACATTGCAAAATGTAAAATGAATGACTTTGATTATATCAAATTAAAAAGG
>NW_025364102.1:0-3984 GCF_016433145.1 Gracilinanus agilis | reverse complement strand
GGGGGGGGGGGTTGAAGGGGAAAGGGGAGCATGAATCATGTAACCATGTTAAAAATGAATATTAATAAATGTTAAAAAAAATCTATACCAGATTGCTTATTGTCTCAAGGAGGAGAAGGGGAGAAGGGGAGAGGGAGAATCTGGCTAAATTTTTTTAAAAAAAGATTAAAAAATACTTTTACATATAATTGAGGAAAATTTTGAGGAAAAAAGTAATATTAAAAACTAAAAACAATAAAATACAATATGGTACAGTGTGCTGATAAAATAACATATAATATAATGGCTAGAACATCATACCTGATAATTATAACCTTTAATAACAAATATATGAAAGAGTGAATTGGGGAAAATATTAAGAAATACAGTCCAACAATTTATGGGGTCTCAAGGAACAAATGTAAGGTATAGGACTCATATAGATTCAAAGTAGAGGGGAGAAATGCAATCTATTGTATTTCAGCTGAATTTAAAAAATAGTGGGAGTCATTAATATTATTTTGGATAAAGTGATAGCAAATATCTAAAATAATAACAAAGATATGCAGAAAAGTAAATTTTGAGTAAATTATCATAAAAATAGAATAATATTATTATAAACTATAGGTACAATTTATAGCTTAGTGACAGTTATTTAGAGAAGAGTTAAGTGAAATTAAAATACTCGTATAAAGTAAAAGTAATTCTAGAAGGCTTTAAAATTCCTCTGTCAAAGTCCAACAAGTCAAATAGAAATATGAATGATAAAGACTCAAAGGAAAAAATGGTCATAAAACTGAAAAACACAGGAGATTCAGGATTAATATTTTATCCATGCTTGAATACACGTATAACATAGGCAGGGTGTTATCTCTGGCTCTAAGAGACAATATACAATATTTGAAAATGTGATTTCATGCTTTTGTGCATTTTAAGAAATAAGAAATATGGAAAATTTCAGAGATAAAGAGAACCTCAGTATCTGCCTAGTCTTCCCTTTTATTTTACTGTTATCCAGAGATTTTGTTAGTTTTCTAAGATCAAATTGGTAATAAGCACGAGAAATTAGATTTAAACTCATAGTCTCTGCTTTTTTTTTTTATTTTAAACCCTTAACTTCTGTGTATTGACTTTATAGGTGGAAGATTGGTAAGGGTAGGCAATGGGGGTCAAGTGACTTGCCCAGGGTCACACAGCTGGGAAGTGGCTGAGGCCAGATTTGAACCTAGGATCTCCCGTCTCTAGGCCTGGCTCTCAATCCACTGAGCTACCCAGCTGCCCTAAACTCATAGTCTCTGACTCCAGAATTAGAACTCTTTCCACAACATAAAGTCCAAATTGAAATTGCATTAGATATCACTGACATTTTTTGGACTTTGATTCTGGAATGAAAAAAAAAGAGTATGAATTTCAAAATAGAAAAGCATTAATTTAGAAATCTAGAAAGTATGAGTTTGGAAATATCTTAATTTATGCAGAAATTAAATAAAAATGTTCTCTATAATTACCTGTAGGATGAAAATTAGCTAGATAAAAGGAAATAGAATTCAGAGAGGTAGGATAATGTAGTGGTAAAAACAAAAGAAAGAAACAAAATAATCAGTGTATTTTAAGTCTGATAATCTAAGTTGGAATCTTGGCCCATATACTTATTACTGCAAGATATTGGGAAGGCATTTCACCCCACGCATTCCATTTCCTCATATATAAAATTAAGGAGTTGAACTATATAACTTTTGAGGTCCCTAAAAAGTTTTTATTTGGAGCAGTTCATTGGAAAGCCAATGTGACAAGAGGCTTTAAAAAGCAGTATGCATGTTGAATGGCATTAGCCTCAGTAGTGAGAAAAGTACTCATTTATAAACCCTGAAAAACTGATGAACTGCCAGTAGAACAAAAGTAGATTAGTGAATTGACAGAACCAACTTCATATCAAAGATTTATGTGGTACTTTAGGAATATACCAGACCTAGTAAAAAGCTTTTGTTGATGACATTAATTATTCAGAAATGGTATACTTTTGTTGCTGAATGAATATGAGAGGCGCAGAGAACATAAATTAAATGAGATCATTTAATGATCCGATATCTGTACTTGACACAACATGCTTTTCTCTAACCTCTGGTCAGCACTCTCTGCTCATAGAGCATCGTTGCCACTGGGGATACACACATAATATATATAGCAGCTTAGCTTTCTCATTAGAACAATGTTTATTAACACTACATGAGCAATTTGGCAAGTCAAAAGTCTTCTTTATGATGACTTCAGACCAATTTGCAAAGATTCTCCAGTGAACCAGCATTTTAATTTAATTTTTAAAAGTGTCTATTGGTTTTTGTTTTCTATTACATCTCAGTAAAGCCCAGGAATTTCACATAAAATCTATAGACATTCAATATCAATAGTTTTTGACTCAGTGTATTATTGGATATGTGTGTGTGTTTGTATGTGTGTGTATAGGACACAGTGGTGATGTGACAGAGATTTTGAATGAGAAAATAGGTAGAGGATTAACAAATGGGAAAAATTAATGTCATGATAAAAAGCAATCAGCAAGAATTAATTAAGCACTTTCTAAGACAGTCTTAGTGCTATCCATGGTGGATATAGATAATAGTGGAGGGAAATAATCATTTATTAAATTTCTATTAGGAACCTGGCCTTGTGTTAAGTACTTTACAAATATTTTCTCATTGAAAACAGCAATCACAAGGGGTAAGTAATAGTATCCCCATTTTACAGATGGAGATGCTTAGTTAGTCAGATACTCAGAAAATCAAAGTGACTTTCCCAAGGTCACACAGCTAGTATGTATCTGAGATCAAATTTGAATGAAGATTTTCCTGATTCTAGATCCAGCCCTCTATCCACTGCACCACCTAGTTGCTTCCAAAATGATCCTTACTTACAAGGAGTTTACATTTGAAGGGTATCTGAAATTTCATGGAAGAATGGATAAAATAACTACTTGTCAATTTATATCATTGAAGGGAGTTTCCAGACTGGATATGTCTTATAGCAATGACATCACAATATCCTTTCCCCCAGGAAAAAAACCAAACAAACAAAAGGATAAAAAAGGATAACTAATGATTCCTAGGTTAAATTAATTCTACCTAGATAGAAATGTTCATTTGGGAATAGGAGAGCATGATGGGAAAGAGAGCTATCTTGAACATTTCTGGGCTTCAGGCTAAAGAAAGCTGAATAAGTATGAAATTTTAAAGAACCTTAGAGTTTCCCTGAGTATGAACTATTACTCTTTTCCAAGATAAAATTCATCTTCTTTCACCTTAGGATTACAAAGCTTTTATTTTTCTTTTCCTATTGATCAACTAGAGCTAAATAAAACAAAATAAAAATTAATATGATCAATAGTATTGCTATTTTTATTTTTATTCCACTATTTGACACCAAAGTTATTGTGTTATCATGAAAAATGAGATATTTTGTTTATTTTTATCATTTGAAAATCAATTAATAAATTAAGAAGCATTCTTTAACAAGCATTTATAGGCTACTGTATTCTAGGTATTATATAAAGCCATGGAATTCTTATAATTGAAATTATTATTTAAATCTATAATTATATAGAAAGTAAAGAAGGAGTGGAATTAGGAGAAGATGTGGGGAAAGGTCAGACTAATATAGGGAAGAAAGAGCTCATTATGGAGTCATAGAGACATGAGTTCTAATTCTGGCTGTGACACATGCTGGCTATTTTACCATGGACTAGTTGTTTTTATCATTCATGGTTGAATTCTCTAAGTCTGTATATTACCCACACATTGTGAGTTTGCATCTATGGAAGGAGTTTCTATACAGGGAACTCCTTGAAAAAATGAAACCACAGCATCCCTCTGACCATCACCCAAAATAAACAAAAAAATGCACACGTACTTTTTTCTCTTCTGATTATGATATTGTGTGTGAATGTGTGTACATGTGGAGATAGAGATAGATAGATAGATAGATAGATAGATAGATAGATAGATAGATAGA
>NW_025364101.1:0-1621 GCF_016433145.1 Gracilinanus agilis | reverse complement strand
GCAGAACTGCAGTAGTTTAAAGGAAATGTGAGATGGATGTAGCTAGAGACATCGCTAGCCCAAATGTTTAGACTATTTGTACCCAATGTCTGGTAGAGCATTCCAAACCTATATTGGTCTGTTTAGCAACAGGTCAGACACGCTGCACATTGACCCTGACATGGTGATGTCGTTTTGGTCCTCTTTGAGTAAGAACAACCATATAATACTTCACTTGGAGATCTCAATAACTTTCATGGATTTAACTACCATCTCTAAGTTGATGATTCTCAAATCTACCTTTCCTGCCCTAATCTCTCTGCTAACCACCAATCTTGCATCTCCAAATATCTTTTGGACATTTCAAATTGGATGTCTCGTAGACAACTTAAACTCAATATGTCCAAAACAGAACTCATTATCCTTCTCATTAAACCTTCCCCCTTTCCTATCAAAGACAAACCTATCCTCCCACTCCTTCAGGTTCATAACCTTGGAGTCATCCTGGATTCTTCATTATCTCTTATACTCCTTATCTAATTTGTTGTCAGGAGTCTATTGATTTTACCTTGGCAATATCTCTCAAATACTCCCACTTTTCTCCACTGACACTGCTACTGCCACTATCACACCACTCAAATGTAGGCTCTCATCACCTCATGCTTAGATTATTCCAATAGTCTGCTGATGCTCCACCAACCTCAAGTCTCTCCACACTGCAATTCATTTTTCATCCAGCAACTAAAGTGATTTTTCTAAAGCACAGGTATTAAATTAATAATTAAGTAGAGGAAGTGATGGTCATGGCACTCCTCCCCCACTTAATAAACTACAGTAGCTTTCCATTACTTCCAGGAACAAATACAAAATGCTTTTTTTTACCTTTTATAACTTAGCCCCCTCTAGTTCCTTCCTTCATTTCTTTATTATTATTATTTTTTAATATTCTCTTGTAGGCAGTTTGGACTCTATGAGTCTCCAGTATGGTGACATCTATTAAAATTATTATTCTTAAATTTTCAAGGAATGGTGTTATGTCTTGTCAATTGTCAGCAGTAGTTTTGTTTATGATAATGTTTCCTTTCATTGTAGGTTATTTATTGAATTATGGAAAATATTTTGAGGATCTAAATAAGGCAGTAGCATCAATATCTTTTCTCATATTTTTGATAGAATTCATACAGAGAATAAATATGTGATTAAAGAGTACCTCTGTAGTGAGCCTTTTTTAGTGGTGCTCATCTCCCTTTGATGTCCACCTGACTCAGGTTGATCATCTGTGGCTCCAAAAAGCTATAGCATGTTCAGCAGCCATACCCCCAAACCAGTTTAGCAGACAGGCTAAATCATGCTGAGAATAACTGTTGGGCCACACACTTATCATTGAGTTAGGGGTGTGTCTACACCAATCATATACAGATTTCTCCCTGGCAGAATGGTCAAATAAGAAAAATGTGTTCCAACAGCCATAAAGGCAATTGAAGCAGACAATATGAAACTTTTGATCAGAAATCAAATATACTAGTCATCTACTACATCCCAAGTCATCACCAGTTATCCTAATTTTTGTCTTGCTGTTGAAAAGAAAGGTAGAGAGAGGAGAGAGAGAGAGAGAGAGAGAGAGAGAGAGAGAGAGAGAGAG
>NW_025364100.1:0-4414 GCF_016433145.1 Gracilinanus agilis | reverse complement strand
CTCCTCCTCCTCCTCCTCCTTCTCACTCATGTTCCTCATTAGCTCAAGAGGGAAGCACGTCCCCTCTTCCCTGCCTCGGGGGAGGAAGGCTGTATGGGAGAATCCTCTCTAACATCTGAACAAGGTCCCTTTTGGTGCCAGCATGGCTAACCCTTGGGGGATGTGCCTTAATGAGTTCCATATTGGTTGGGGGATGAAGCCATCCAAGTTTCGTGAGTCTCCTTTTGCTTGGGTCCAAGTCTTAGTCACTGGAGGGGCTCCCTCTTCCCTGGGGCAGCGCGAGGAGGAGAGCCCTGGCAGGTTTCCATTGTTTCCCCTCCCCACCGTGGGGTGGCTCCATTTCCTCCTTGTCTCTCCAAGGTTGTCTTTATGGTGGCTTCCCCAGAGCCGAAGGGGACGTGTTCTCCCCTCCCAACGAGAACTGCACGGTCTGCATCTGCCTTGTAAGTGTGCCTCCGTCCGGCGTCCAACCCCCAAGGGTGCATCTCCTTAGCTCTCAGGGGAATCGCTAGGAGCCACAGAACTCTGGGCTAGGCAGGAGCTGAGCTCTCCGTCTTGTCGTGGACGTGGGCCGAGGCTTCAGAACGGAAACCCGCCGGGGAAGGGCTAGGCCGGCCGGGAGGGGAGCGCCTTCTTCTAGATGCCCCGGGCAGGCAGAAAAGGGTTAAGCAGCAAACAGAATCCATCTGGTTAGGCAGGGAGGAGGAGAAGACTCCTGAGGAAACCTCCAGCCAATGAGGCTGATCTCTCTCCAGGCAAAATATTTGCCAATGTGGAGTCAGCCTGTAAACATTGGGGAGTTCGGTGGACCTGCAAGCCCAACCGAGTCTCCTGGGAAGATTTCCTGTTAAGCACGTCAGCTCACTTTCTGGCCCAGTTGGCTTGGCACAGATGCATTGCCTCAGTGGGTCAGGGGGCAGCTGGCACGCTGCGATTTTCTAATAAATGGAATTAGGGGGAACTCCATCGATGGCCGCGTTGCCTTCGTATTTTGAAGATTCTGTTTCGTCAAGAGGCAGGAGAAGCAGGCCTAGAGATGGGTCAGAGAGGGAAGGAGAATCTGCAGGGGCAGGAGGCTGGGCAGGGCATGGAGAGGACAGGAAGGCAGGGGGGCCAGAGGGCAGCTGGGTGACTCAGGGAATTGAGAACCAGGCCTAGAGATGGGAGGTCTTGGGTTCAAATTTAACCTCGTATTTCCTAGCAAACCATTGAACCCCAATGACCCAGCCCTGACGGCTCTTCCGCCTTGGAACCGATACACAGTATTGATTCAAAGATGGACGATGAGGGTTTTCGTTAGGAAAAAAAGGAAGAAAGAAAGTTCCTGAGCCCATTCCTCACCTAAACGTTCCCTCCTGAATTTTCTGGCCTCTCTCAGGCTGGGAACGTTTCCTGTATCGCCCCCGAGTGTCCTCCTGGTCCTTGCCTGACCCCGCCGCAGTCAGACTGCTGCCCCTGCGTCCCAGGTGAGTTTCATTTTCTTATTTGGTCTCTGCCCTCGGCCAATCCAGGCCACAAATACTTTCCGATGTGAAGATAGGACTCTTGACGTGGTAGGCAAGAATGATTGGGGGGGTATTTAAAAGGGGACAGCAGCCCGCGAGGGTGAGAGGCAGCGACGCCGGCTTGGCGTGGCCCATCCCTGCCCCCGCCGATAAGGCTTTCAAAACATTTTTTTTTTAAACTTGGTTTTCCTTTCCATGATGCGATAAACAGCTGGTGTGCCCTTGGCAGCTCGACAGGATATATTTACCATTGGTAGATGCCCTGATCTCCCGCCCGAGGCAGCCCCTAGTTCTCCGTTGGTGTCTTAGCTCCTAAAGAGCTCTGTGGCCTTGGACGAGTCACTTCCTCTGCTGAGAGGCCCCGTAATACAGTAGAAACCAGACTGACTTTGGGGTCAGAGTCGCTCAGATTCGACTCCTCGTTTCCTTTGTGACTTCATGCAGCTCTCTAGGCTTCGGTTTTCTCATCTGTGAAACCTGAGTCTCTTCGACTGTAACGCCATCATCCTGGGATGTTTTTCTGACCCTCAGTTTGCTCATCTGTAAACTGGAGATAATTCTCTTTCTCCTCCTTCCCTCTCGAGGCGATTGTCGGGAAAGCGTTTTGCAAAGCTCAAAGCACTCTTTGTGAGGGAGCTCCTGGTACTCTTGTCATTCTGACGATGCTTCTGGGTTGTTCTCCCTCACTTCCAGCCATCCCAGAATCACCCCATGTTTTCCATCAAAGACTGGCATCCGCACACGGTTCATTCCCTGCCAATTTCCAGGCCCAAACTTAAAACCAGAATTCTTTAGGGTGGAAACTGATGTGGTTCAGGGGCATCGGAATCTTGCCATAAACCCTAGCTCTTGGCCGGCAGCGGGCCCTCGCCCTCGCACGGCACCCCTTCTTTCCTCTTCCGAGCTGCTGGTGTGCAGAAGATGTGACCCATTTCTTCTTTGCAGTGAGGTGCTATTTTCATGGCCGATTCTACCCAGAGGGGGCTGAGTTCAGTGGGGACGGGGATGAATGCACCACCTGTGTCTGCCAGGTAGGAAGGCAGCTGTGGGCCCTGCTCCCCAACACTCCCCTGGGGGAAGGTGGGTGACTAAAGCCATGGAAAGCCGAGAGGTGATGATGGAGCGCCATCCCATCTTGCTTTCTCTCCCCACAAACCCGTGTCATTTGGCTGGGGGGGGGTGAGGGGGGATTCTATCTCTGTGGCCAAGGCAAGGGAGGAGGAACAGGAGAGGGATGGAGATCTCAGAGCCTGGCTCTCAGGACTCACCCTGAGGATGGGCTGCAGCACACAGAGCTGCCAGAGTGACCAGCAGGCACTTTGCTTCCATTCTGTGACTTCCTTTCAGAAGGGGGAAGTTCAGTGTTCCTTCACACCCTGCCCGGAGCTGGACTGTCCAAGAGAGGAGTGGCAGTTGGGGCCAGGCCAGTGCTGCTTTACCTGCCGAGAGCCCACCCCAGTGTCAGGTGAGAATGGCCCATTGGCGATCATTCAGAGACCCTTCCTTCCCCTGCCCCCACCCTATCAAAGGCTGGCTCTGGGCTGAATCCTAGAATCCCAAGGTGGGCAGGGGCTTGAGAGCCTCTTTGAAATGAGAGCCCAGATTCAAACAGATCTGGGCAGGCTAGAGCATTGATCCAAATGTGAGAAGGTGAATTCAGTAGGCATCAATGTAAAGTCCTATACCGGGGATCAAACAATCAATTTCACATGTATAAGATGGAGAAGGTGTGGTTAGACAATGGGTCATCTGACAAAGACCTGGAGTGTTTAGTAGCCTCTTACAGGCTGGAGGGTTAAAGTCTTTGGGCAAAGAGGCACTTGCAGAGAGGATTCTTGGTCTCTGAAGTCTTTTCCTCCTCAGAAATACTCTGGTTCTGGGATTTAATCCAGTGCCCTGTCCTGACACATAGATCATGGCTGCAATATCTTCAGCAAAAAGTCATCCAGGTTCTTCTGGAAGACCTCTGGGAATGGGGAGCTCACTACCCATTCCACTTTTGGATAGCTCTCATGAACTAGGTGGTGCATTGTATAGAGCAGGATAGATCATGAGTCAGGAAGACTTGAGTTCAAATCCAGCCTGAGACACTTACTAGTTGTGGGACCCCAAGCAAGTCACTTAAACTCTGTTTGCCTCAGTTTCCCTATTTGTTAAATGAGGATAACAATAGCACTCACCTCCTTCAGTTGTTGTGAGGATCAAATGGGATTATATAATTGTAAAGTGCTTAGCAAGGTACCTGGTATATAGTAAATGCTACATGAAGTTAGCTATTATTATTAGCAATTAGGAAATGTTTTCTTTATATTGACCTGAAATCTATCTCTTTGTGACTTCTCCCTGCTCTTAGTTTTTTCCTGTGAGACCAAGCAGAGCAAATCTAGTCACTCTCCCATCCAGGAGTCTTTCAGATACAGGAAAACAGTTCATGTGTCCCCTTGAGATGGTCCTTCTCCAGATTAAGTATCCCTGGTTCCTTCAGTCATCAGATGGCTTGGGCTTCTGTCCCCTCATCCCGACTGTGAATGCATAAGATGAAGACTGGGCGAAGGAACAGGGGAAGTTTTCCTTGTAGGACGTGGTCATGGGGGAGGAATGTGCTGCCTTCAAGGATTTAGAGTTGTCATATAGAAGAGGGGTTGGAGGAGTTCTGCTCTCTGTTTGGCCCCAGAACTGGGTAGAACTAGAAGTAGTGAGTAGAAGGACAAAGAGGTTAGCTTAGTGGAAGGAAACACTCTTTAACAATGAGAGCTGTCCAGCAGTAGAATGGGCCCCTTTGAAAGTGGTGGCCTCTCTCTCTCAGTAGAAGATTGGATGACTTCTAATGAGAGATGGTGTGCTTCTCTCTCTCTCTCTCTCTCTCTCTCTCTCTCTCTCTCTCTCTCTCTCTCTCTCTTTCTCTCTCT
>NW_025364099.1:0-5198 GCF_016433145.1 Gracilinanus agilis | reverse complement strand
TATATATATATATATATATATATATATATATATATATTCATTATATACTTTGAGATATTCTTATATCCCCATCAGAATTTTGGAATTCCTTCATTCCTTGAAGCTACATCCTTAGCACTCAACTCAATGCCCAGTACACAAGTAGGCACTTAAACACTTGTAAGGATGATGAAGAACCCAGGGTGAAAGATCTAAAAAAGAATGCTTAAAAGTCCATTTCAGAGATGCTCAATCATTGGCAAGTAGTCAGGGGCACCAATCCAGCATATGAGTCCCATGGGATTCTTTAAACTCATGGACTCTAGATAAGTAGATTCGTAGTGATGTCATCCCAGGTGAAAAGACAATAAACTTAGCAGGGGGAGGGACATGTGGTAAATAGTGAAGCCAGCTCCCCAAAGAATAAGAATCTGTCCTTCTCTCTCTCTCTCTCTCTCTCTCTCTCTCTCTCTCTCTCTCTCTCTCTCTCTCTCCAATGAGAACTGAGTATTGAATGCTCCTTGGGAGTCCCTCAGTTATTTCTTCTACCTCCATCCCCTCTCTTTGACCTTTCTCCTGAACTGAAGCAGTTTCCAAGCTCCTAGCTTCAAGAACCTCTGTTTGATTGCTTCAGCCTGGCCAGAACTCCTGAATCAGAGGAAATTAGAGGAGAAAAGTTATTTCTTTTCCTTCCTTATTAATAGGAGCAGGAGAGAAGTGATGCCCTCCCTAGCATCCTTCCTGGGTGAAGGGAGATACTAGGATTCAAATATTCTGGTCCATATTTACTTGCTTTCCAGAGAAGAAAAACATTACTCTAAAGATGGATAAGCATCAGACCATCTGACTTCTAAAATTCTACCCTGTGTTCCTCATAGGTGGAAAAAAGTTTTCTTCTTAAAGTTTTCTCTTTGGTCAACTCATGCTTTCAACAAACCACAAAGAAGTCTGTGTGGTTGGATGCTAGTCTTCTTTCCCCATTAAAGGTAAGTAATGCTCACAGAGCTGTGTAGCCTGTCCTGACAATCTGTATAACACTGATTTTGGACATAGGTTGTGTAGAGACAATGGTGATTGAGACCTCAGGCAGTAGCAAGAGGAAAAGGAAATTAAGGACCCAAAAGTTGTTTTTTTTTGTCAAACTCAAAGGAAGGAAATGATTGCTACCCCAAATGCCTTATCATGAAGAACTCATTTTGTTAGGAAATCATATGCTCCCCTTTTATACACCTCCCCTAGGAGACATACTTAGAAATGAGAAGAAAATGGAAGGGGTATGAATTAGACCTTAGTCACCCAAGGGACCACAGTTTGGGATGATAAAAGATTTTAGATTTTTTTGCTGCCTGGATCCCTTGTTTTTCTATACTTTGTTCTTGCTACCATGGTCGATCTCTTTGGAGTGGCTTATACTCCAACAAAATCCACTCCAGCTCAATCAAGCCTACCACATCCCATCCAACAACTGACAGGACTACTAAAAGATCTTTGTGACTTGCAAGTATTTTCCCTGGAAAAGCTGTTCAAATGTCCCTAGAAATGAGCTGTTCAAATGTCCCTAGAAAATAAATGGAACAATACATTAGAGATAGCCTCTTCCTTTTCTCTTTCTCTAGCCTTCTGTCAAGAACAGTTACTGCCTTTCTGGAATACTTAGAGGCTATAGGCCTCTGTGTTTGACATGAACTTCTCCTATGGTTCCATGTTTTATCTTCTTTTAATGCTTTTGAAAGGCAACATGGGAGCCTCAAGACATTCCTGGACTTTGAATTAGGTAGAGATACTGAAATTTGACCATGATAATAGTATTATAGATCTAGATTTGGAAGGGACCTCAGGGATTATCATATACAACTCCTTCATTTTACAGGTCCTCTTTAAACAGTCCTCTAGAGGAAAAGTGACTTGCCCAGGACATAGCCAACAAATTTCTAGGGGGCAAGATCTGCACTCATTTTCCATAGAGGGAAAACTACTTTGTTATCAGAATATTTTGTTTGATTGAATTATCCTCTATTCTTCTGCAGTCTAAATAACAAAATTTTTCCAAATTGTCTCCCCTTCTGTTGTGAATTCAATAATTAAAAGTGAATCAGTTACTTGATTACTTAGGTTGCATATTCTAAACCTTACTGTGTGTCACATTCTTTCACTTCATAGGACTCCAAAAATGCTACATCCAACATGCAACCAGTAACTTTCTAGAACAACTTTCCATAGGAGAAGACTATATCTCATTGGTCCATTTAAATACCATAGAATGCTGTTGATTGTGTATACAAAATAGTCTTGAAAAAGCTATGCAAGCCAAATTTGTGCCCTAGGAAACTAAAGCTCCTAACAGTGATCAGTTTTCCTTCATATAATAATAAATTTATTTTCCTTTCAGTTTGGCTACTCATTTTATTTGACCTCAAGTCATGCAGATCTGGAAGTAGATGAGATTCTCTCTAGATTCCCAAGGAACCAAGACTAAAACATTTCCCAGTACTCCAATCCCCAGGTCACTATATTTTGTATGAACTAGCTTTCTTTGTTGTTCAGTTATACCTGACCCTTCATGTCCCCAATTTGGGGTTTTCTTGGCAAAGATGAGAATGTTTTGCCATTTCCTTCTCTAACTCATTTTATAGGTTGTGAAGCTGAAGCAAATGGGGTTAAGTGACTTGTTCAGGGTCTCACAACTAGTAAGAATCTCAGGGCAGATTTGAATTCAGAAAGATCAGTCTTCCTGACTTCAAGTCTCATACTTCATCCACCTAGATACCACTCAATAAGCCAATTTAGTCTATCTGAGACAAAGATAACTAACTCTCCAGTGCTATACAGATGAGGACATTTATCTCTGAGGGCTTTCCTAAACTGAAAGTTGTTATACCAAGTAGATCACATATCTTTGACTTATGCTTCATTTATGATTACATACATAATTCGTCATTGGGCCCAAGACTGATATTGGTATTTCTTAGAAAAGGGCAAAAACTAAAAGTGAATATCAGAGAAATACCAGTCCAGTCTCCCCCAAACCATTTCTACACTACTTGTCCCCTCACTTCAAATACTTTCAGTTAACTCATGGAAGATATCTGAAGCATATATCAGAAAGTCTTGTGTCTTCATCAAAAAATGGTTAATCTGCCTCACCATTCCTTCTGAACCCTATTATTTCCATCTTGGGTTGATGAGGTTAATTATGAAATGTAAATATTGTTTCCCAGTGACCCCTTTCTTCTGGAATTTCATGTGTTCCCTGTCAAGTCTGGTATTCATGAATTTGGGCATGATATTCATTCCTTGCCTATGCTACTTAATAACTTATGCACCACATAAGTAAAACTCCATATCAGAAAGAGGTAGATCCATTTAACAGCTCAGTAACCAGTCTGTAACTGCATGAAACCAGATCAGTTAGAAGAACAGTTAAACATGAATAACAGCACAGAATATTGGTATTACATAAAGGCAGTAATCCTATCAGAATTCCTCTATTTCCCCCTCACTTTCCTCTTTTATCTAGTCCTATATTTCACACAAATGCACTATACTCTTCTCTTCCCTTCTTCACATGCTGAATTTCTGCCCAACCTCTAAAGTGCAACTGAAATTCCACTTTCTAAGTGAAGGTTTTTTTTTTTTCTCTGATTCCTTCTGCCCTCCCTTGTAACAACCACTCCCTAAGCCCTAATATTTCCTGTTCACAAATAATTCAATCCTAGATCAATGGGTTTTAGAGCTGGAAGGACCCTTAGACATCTTGTGATAAAAGTCTCTTATCTTATAGATAAGAAGTGTGAGGAGCGGACATGAAATGATCTCCCAGATTCATACAGACTATGAGTAGTATAGCAGAAATCTAAAATCAAGTCCTCTGCATCCAAATGCAGGATGTTCCATCCACTAAACTACAACCATCTCTCTTACTTTTTTCTCTACCTCTCAAATACGCTTAAGATGTACTATGTATTATAATTATTTGTGTTTGAATCTTATTTTCCTAATAGTCTAATCAGCTTCAATGGAAAAGAACCATTTATCTCACTCTTCCCTTCCCCTAAGACTAACATAATACTTGGTACATAGCAAGAGCTTAATCAATGTTTTTAATTGACTGATTAATTATAACAATTTTTACATGAATGAATATAAAATTTTGCTCCACTAACTTGTACATGTGAACAATGAGTCTTTAAACATGAATGAACTTAATGAGATTTGAAGCAGCAAGATGGCTTAGTGGATAGTGTTGGATCTGGAGTTAGGAAGACCTGAGTTCAAATCTGTGAATTCAGACACTTACTAGCTGAGTGACTGTGTATAAGTAACTTACATGTTTGTTTGACTTAATTCACCAGAGAAGAAAATGATAAACTGCTCCATTATCATTGCCAAGAAAACCTCACAGAGAGTATGGTACATGGAGTCACAAAGAGTTGGACACCACTAAAGACTGAACAACAAAAATGAGATTTTTTAAAAAATCTGTTAAGATTATATGATGCAATAATTGTGTTTTTTTATACTAGAATAATAATAATAGACTTTGCAGCTGAGTGGTTGGAGGAGGAAGACTTCAGAAACCAACTAGTGTAATCAACTCCTTTTTGAGTAAGGAAACTGAGTCACAAAGACTAGAAGTTCTTGGCTTGTGGTCACAATCTTCATGCAAATCCTGGACTTGTACCCAGGTTTGCTTTCTTTCAAAATACAAATCCTTCCATCATAGTGCCTCTGAAATGAAACAATTAATTCCTAAAATAATCTAGTTAAGATAACTGACAGTAGACATGGATTTTTAAATCAATTATTTCTGAGAGTAACTCCTACACAAATAAGCACTTGAAAGCATATTTGTTCCCTGACTTAAAGTCCATCTTCCTAGCTTCATTGGATATTATCTTCCTCCTGCACTCTGCTATCCAGTCAAACTAGCCTTCCCTTTGTTCCTCACATATAACACTCTACCCTGTTACTATGCCTTTGTACTAGTTATCTCTCATGCCTAGAATGCACTCACTCTGAAACTCTGCTTCAGAAGGAAGTTTCAAGACTCAAATAATTCAGATCTTCTTAGCTGATGGTGCCTTCCCTCCCAAACTAAATTTTAGTTATCTACTTCATATTTATTTGTATTTAATCTCTCTCTCTTTTTCTCTCTCTCTCCCCTCTCCTTCTCTCTCTACACACACACACACACACACACACACACACACACACACACA
>NW_025364098.1:0-3952 GCF_016433145.1 Gracilinanus agilis | reverse complement strand
GGGAAGGGAAGGGAAGGGAAGGGAAGGGAAGGGAAGGGAAGGAAGGAAAGAAGGAAGGGAAGAAGGGAGAGAGAAAGATATTTTCTTAAAAGCAGCCTTAGCCCTTATAGAGTTTATTTGGTAAAGGGTAGAGGTGGGAGGTAGAAATGGTGACAAATACACCCCCTGAAAGTTGCTACCTACTTCCACTGCCCACTAGGACTGGTTCAATGGAATATCCATAGAATGGGTCAAAAAATAAGACTTTGCAGTGTCTCCTAAGGCATCTCTTAAGATAAGACTAGTGTGGTATATGAGAGTACACCAAGAAGAAATGGTTTTTCAGGTTTAGCACCCGAAATGCCAGGCAAGGATGATGCCCATCAGTACCACTGGTTTACAGTAAATGGACACAGTAGATGAAGCTTTGAATTCAATATAAGGAACACCTAAGTTTGAATTCTCCCTGGGATACTTCCTAACTGAGTGAATCTGGTTGTGTCATTTAACCTCTCTCAACCTCAGTCTTCACATCTGTAATATGAAGATAATATTACCCACTTCCCATGGTTGTTGTGAGGATGAAACAAGGAAAGATGTGTAAAGAACTTTTAAAACTTCTAAGTAGTAAATAATAACTATTATTATTATCATCATCATTACCATCATTATAATTAACAATTAATTAATTAATTAAAAGCTGGCAGTTCCTACTGATTGATCTGGTTATCTTCAGGGATCATCTAAGTTGGGCATTGGGCAAATGAATGAATGAAGTGGTTACTCTATGCAAAGACTGTGCTAAGCTCTAGAGATACAAACATTAATTCTCAGGAAAATGTTTCAGGATCATAGATTTAGAACCTTAAAAACTATCTAGTCCAGCCCCTCATTTTATAGATGACCAAACAGAATTCCTGGGAGATTAATGGCATGTTCAAATCACCCAGTTAGGAAGGTAAGTAACAAAGGCTGAATATGAGTCCAGGTCGCCTAACCCTAAATCCAGGGCTTTTCCTATGGCTCCATGCCACCTCCACCTTATGTTGGTATATTCCTTTTTTAATTTACAAAGCACTTTCATGGCATTATTATGTGTGATTCACTGCTGGATGCCAATGAAAGCATTTAATATCATTAAAGTAAATTATTTTAAACTTTGATGACCTCTTTTTCTTTCTTTCTTTCTCCCTTTCTCTCTCTCTCTCTCTCTCTCTCTCTCTCTCTCTCTCTCTCTCTCTCTCTGTCAGCCAACAGTCAACAACCAATGCCCTACTATGTGCCAGGCAGGGCACCTCAGTGGTTCAGTATATAGAGTGCCAGGTCTGGAGTCAGGAAGACTCATCTTCTTGGAGTTCAAATCTGGCCTCAGACACTGATTGCATAACTCAGGTAATTCACTTAAACCTGTTTGCCTCAGTTTCCTCCTCTGTTAAATGAGCTGGGGAAGGAAATGGCAAACCAGTCCAGTGTCTTTACCAAGATTGGATCACAAAGAGTCAGACATGACTGAAAAACTAGACAAATAAACAAACAGTGCCAGACTCTGTGCTAAATCCTGTGAATATAAAGGGGAAAAGTTTGAGCCTCTTCCTTCAGAGTTCACATTCCAACACTGGAAACAATGTAGACTCCCTTGGTCAACCAAGAAAACAGCCAGTGTAGAACTTATATTCTTAGAGAATTTCTGAAGTTCAGAAAAGTTAAGTTACTCACCCAAGATTATACAGCTAGTAATTGTTTTGCTTTGTTTTAAACCCTTACTCTGTGTCTTAGAATCAATAATACATATTGGCTCCAAGGCAGAAGAGAGGTAAGGACTAGACAATTAGAGTTATGTTACTTGCTCAGATCGCCCAGTTAGGAAGTCTGTAAGGCCAGATTTGAACCCCAAATCTTCCATCTGTAGCCCTGGTGCTCCACCCACTTAGCCACCTAGCTGTCCCTCCAAATAGTAATTTTAAGAGGCAGGATTTAAGCTGAGTTCTTCTGGATTCCAACTCTTACCTTAATACATAATACCTTGTGGCCTTTCTAAATAAATAATTATAGGGGGCAGCTGGGTGGCTCAGTGAATCAGGGAGATCCTGGTTTCAAATCTGGCCTCAGACACTTCCCAGCTGTGTGATCCTGGGCAAGTCACTGAACCCCCATTGCCCAACCCTTACCACTTTTCTGCCTTGGAGCCAATACACAGTATTGATTCTAAGACAGATGGTAAGGATTAAAAAATAAAATAAAACAAAATAAAATAAAATAAAACAAGAAATGAATAAATAAATATAAAACTGGCCTATGTTTTTTTTTTTTAATTCTTATTTTCTGTCCTAGTAACAACTCTAAGACCAAGGGCAAAGGTTAGGCAAAGTTAAGTGACTTACCCAGGGTCACACAGCCAGGGAGTGTCTGAGGCCAGCTTTGAAGCCAGGTCCTCCCAATTCTAGGCCTGGTGCTCTATCTATTGTGCCACCTCTCTGCTCCCGGCCCCTCAGTTCCTAAAATGAATCTTAAAATTGCCATCCAGTGAACAAAGGACTAATGGTACTTTATATTATATCTACAGGGACAGACTATCACACCGTAGACATTCTCCCATAATTATTCAGGACAGCAATCTAACAGGGATACAAAATATATGTCATGCATTAGGAGAAAGTTCTCCTAAAATAAAGGGCATGAAGGCAATTCATCTCCATAAACTGCTCCCAGCAGCCATGCAGGCCAGAAATGATTACATTTCCATATATGTCTGTAAAGTTTCAGATTCATTTGCTTGCCCAAGACGGTTCCATTCAAACACTTTTAATAAATGATGAATTGCTTGTAAATGCAGAGTGCCAAGCAAACCTCTCGCCTCCTTGACTGCTGACCAATCTCCCACCCCCAAATCGGCCCCACGCAGTCCTCCCCCCCTCCCCGCCGGGACTTTTTTCCTTAAGAAGAATAAGAACACGGCAAGGCACGGGAGGCGAACTCTTCCAAAAGGGAGAAGGAAATGTATCTGGCAGATGATGTGTGCTTCTTTGGCAGATAAGTGAGGAGATAACGACCCCCTTCCCGAGCTCTCTCCTCCCCTGCTGCTATCTACCTCTTAGGATAATAAGTAAGCTTTTTATAAGTGCAAGGTGTAATTGTTATCTTCGCAGAGGCTTAGAGATCCTATTTTATTTTTAATATAATTAATCCTCAAAACATTCTTCTGGAGGAAGCAGGGGGCAGATTAGTATCCCTGTTCTAAAGATGGGAGAGCTGAAAACAAAGCGAGCGGGATAGGCAGCCCTGTCTGTGTCTGACAGCTGCGTGGGTCTCGCTGGATTGTCTTTGCACGGGTTGCAGGGCTGTACCCTCCTGGGGGACACGCACGTTTGTGCCCTTCTGTCTTGGGGCCTCTCCCAAGTCTACCTCTGGCTCCATTTCTCGTCTGGGGATTTGCTGGTTTCCCCCTCGCTCGACTCCTTTCCCCGAGTGACTTGCCCTCAGTCTGTACTCAATACTCCAAATGTAATCCATCAAATCGACCAATAAACAGTTAAGTTTATTAAGAGCATATTATGTGCCAGGCACTGGGCTAAGCTCTAAGGATACAAAAAGAGGTAAAAGACATTCAGTTCAAGTCAGCAAAGATGAAGCCCTTGTTGCAGAGCGCCATTGACACATCCAACACAATGAGAGAGCTAGAGAAGTATTGGGTCTGCTGTAGCTCAGTGGATAGAGCACCAAACCTGATTCTAGCTGACCTCAGATACTTCCTAGCTGTGTGACCCTGGGCAAGCTACTTAACTCCAATTGCCTAGCCCTTACTGCTCTTCTATCTTAGGACCAATATGTACTATTGATTCTAAGATGGAATGTAAAAGTTTAAAAAAAGGAAGGAAAGAAGGAAAGAAAGAAAGAAGGAAAGAAAGAAAGAAAGAAAGGAAGGAAGGAAGGAAGGAAGGAAGGAAGGAAGGAAGGAAGGAAGGAAGGAAGGAAG
>NW_025364097.1:0-7617 GCF_016433145.1 Gracilinanus agilis | reverse complement strand
GGGAGGGAGGAAGGGAGGGAGAAAGGAAGGAAAGAAGGAAGGAAGGGAGGGAGGGAGGGAAAGAAAGAAGCTTGAGAAGGAGGGAGAAAGGAAACACCTGTATGCTATAAACTGTGTTAAGCTTCACAATTATCTCATTTGATTCTCACAACAATCCTGAAATCTAGGTACTATTATTATCTCCATTTTAGAGCTGAGGAAAATGAGGCAGGTAGATTTGTAAGTGATTTGCCCAGGATCACACAATTTATAAATGACCCAGGTTAGATATGAATACTCAGATCTTCCTCACCCCAACCCCAGCCCTCAGAGCTCCACTGTACCCCCTAGTTCTCCTGACGTGGGATTCTATATTTTACTCCTGGTCAGCCATCTAGGGCAGAGATGTCCAAAACAGAGTCCAAGGGCAAGAGCCATACTAAAATGTACTTGGAAAATATTTAACAAAATAAAAAAAAATAAAATAAAGCATAGCTAATGTTACCTTTTAAGACTAAGTATGAAGGCAGCTGATGGCTCGATGGACTGAAGGCCAGACCTAGAGATGGGAAGTCCTAGGTTCAAATCTGGCCTCAGACACTTCCTTGGTTTGTGATCCTGGGCAAGTCACTTAACCCTCATTGCCCAGTATTACAACTCTTCTGCCTTAGAACACAGTATTGATTTTAAGATGTTTGGTGCACATCTTTAAAAAACAAACAAATAGGAAGCTACAGCAGAAATCCAGTCCATCAAATTTCTAGTTCTGATGGGGATTTTTCTCAGTCCTCAATCTTGTCCATTACATTGTGATTTTTCCATTAGATTTTGGTCAGAGACTGTCTTTTACCTCTTTTTGTATCCCCAGCACTTAACACAGCACCTAATGCATAGTAGGTTCTTCATAAATTTATTGATTAATTGATTCTTTTTAAAAAAAAACCTTACCTTCTAACTTAGTATCAATTCTAAGCCAAAACAGTGGCATGGGCTAGGCAGTCAGGATTAAGTGATTTACCCAGTGTGGAGATTAAAATTACTATACAAAATATAAATTTTATTAATAATAAACTAACATAAAAAGCTAACTAAAAAGGTACTAACTAGCCCGCTCCCAAGAGCAAAAAGAGGAAGAGGGAGGAGCTACAGAACTTATAAAACAATAACGTGACCACACAAATGTGGAGGCACAGGAGAGATTAAAGGGAATTTTGGGAAATACTAAGGGACTTATAGGGGATGCAGTCCAAGGTTCAAAATCTCCATTTATACACCAGGGTCACATAGGTAGAAAGTATTTGAGGCCATATTTTCCCTTTGTTTCTCTCTGGTAGAATGTAAGCCTAGTCCTCTATCCACTGTGCTACCAAGGTGCCCCTAATTGATTAAATCTTGACTTCTGCTTCCATTTGACTCCCTTCTCTGGGTTTTCATGTCAGTTCTTCCTCTTGATTCTCCTACTTGTCTGACTTTTCCTCCTGGTTCTTCTTTGCTTTATCATCACCTGTATCTTGCTTCCATTTGTGGGTGACCCACTAAGCTCTGTCTTCAGCCCTCATCTTTCTACTCCTTCTCTCTCACCGACTTTATCAGATGCTATAAACTTAATTATAATCTCCAGGATGATGAGTCCCACATTTATATATCCAGCCCAAGTCTCCTTAAGCTCTGAGCCCACAGAAGCCCAGAGAAGTAGGTGGATTAAGAAATATGCATTGGCTGAGTTTAGAGATGTCTCGAAAGGGATTCACAGAAAGGTACCCAAGAATGGAGTGCTTGGTGTTTGTCCCTACAAGAATGCCTAGTAGTCTTCAAAAGCCTTTTATTATTACTCAGTCCAGCTCTTCATAACCCCATTTGGGGTTTTCTTGACAAAGATACTGGAGTGGTTTACCAATTTCTTCAGTTCATTTTACAGATGGTGAAACTGAGGCAGATACAGAGTTAAGTGACTTGCCCAGGGTCACACAGCTAGTAAGTATATGAGGCTAGATTTGGACTCGGGAAGATAAATATTCCTGACTGCAAGCCCAGCATGTTATCCATTTCAACACCAAACTGCCCCATCTTATTATTAATATTTGCCTCAGCCACACCCCAATCAGATGGGAGAATCCTTGTCTTCATGTCGCTGTTCTCATCTTCCCCCTTTTGCTTTGGGAGAATAACCTTCCCAAGTGATCTATATTGTACCGTGGCTCTCCTTTGGGGAACAACTATTCATCTCTGATATCCTAGGCAAATCATGCTAAAAACAGACCAGAATGCAAAGCCCACCTTGGCCTGGCAAAATCCTGCCCTTTATTCTCTGGTCACCTAGATTACTACCTTTAAGTCTACCTCTTTGAACTTCTTGGGAAGCGTCTCCTGCTTTGGGATGGCTGAGGTGCCTGGAGACCACTGGGAGCATGAGGACTTTTTCTCTCTAGCCACGACTAGAAATTCCCCTGGAGAAAATCAGAGGGCAATAGGCATCTAATCTCACTCCTTTTGTGTCATCCCTGAGGAAATAGCAGCAAAGCCTGGGGGATGTAGAAAGGGGCAAAACTGCTTCTTCACACTCAGGCACCAACAGGGAAAATGGTTGCTGCCCCTTCCCTTGCCCAGTCCATTTATCTCCCAGCCCATAGAGGGAACCAGAGCAGAGAGGAGCAACGTCTGCCCTGATGGCTGCCCCAATGGCATTTGAACTCTCTCGCCTTGTTACTGCTATCCACCACACTCAGATCTTTCATTTCTCCTTCTCTTATCTCTCCCTTCTTTCTCTTCTGCTCCTAGTCCTCAGGGAGCTTATATTCTACTTGAGGGGACCCAGGGGGAAATGGAGAAGTATACAGATATGTTCATTTGGAGAGAAAACAATAAAGGGGGATCAGGAAAGGCTCGCCTAATATTAATAATAATAAATGCTAGAGAATAAAATTTGTTGTTCTTCAGTTGTGTCCAGCTCTTTGTAACCCCATTTGGAAACCCCAAATTTAAGCCTTTACCTCCATCTTAAAATCAATACTGTGTATTGATTCCAAGGCAAAAGAGTGGTAAGGGCTAAGCAATGGCAGTTAAGGGACTTGCCCAGGGACACACAGCTAGGAAGTGACTGAGGTCAGATATGAACCCAAGACCTCCTGCCTCTAGATCTGGCTATCAATCCACTAAAGTTATCAAGCTGTTTTTTAGTAAAGAAACTGGAGTGGTTTGCCAATTCCTTCTCCAGTTCATTTTACAGATAAGGAAACTGAGGCAGACAAGGTTAAGTGACTTCCCCAGGGTTACATAGCTACTAAGTGTCTGAGGCAAGATTTGAATTCAGGACAATTCTTGCCAGCTCCAGGCCAAGCGCTCTATCCACTGTATACCTAGCAATTATATAGCACTTTTTTTTAAACCCTTACTTTCTGTCCTAGTTTCAGTTCTAAGACAGAAGAGTGGCAAGAATTAGGCGATCAGGGTTAAGTGATTTGCCCAGAGTCACACAGCTAGGGAGTATCTAAGGCTAGATTTCATCCCAGGTCCTCCTACCTCCAGGCCTGGCTCTGTATCCACTGTGCCACCTAGCTGCCCTTATACAACACTTTCGGAGGTTTACAAAGTACTTTACAAATATGACCTCACTTTATCCTCCGAACAACCCTGAGAGCTAGGTGATATACTCTGGTCTCCATTTCACAGATGGAGAAAATGAGGCAAAGAGAGGTTACATGACACTTAGAGTAGGGGTCTGAGGTTAGATATGAACTCATATCTTCCTAACCCCAAGCCCAGCACTTTATCTACTACACCAACTAAGCTGCGTTACTTAAATCAATCATTTAACCTCTTGCTTGAGTGTGCCAGGCACTGTGCTAAGCACTGAAGATATAAAGCAAAATCCCAGTCCCTGCCCTCAAGGAGCTCCTATCCTCGAGCAGACAATCATATACCCCGAGATCTAAACAGCACAAATGGAAAGGAATCTTAGTGGAGAAGGCATAGCAGGGAATTGAAAGAGACCAGGAAAAGCCTCCTGCAGAAAGGACTTGAGCTGGGCCTCAAAAGTAGTATAAATAGTTCTTTTTTTTCCCAGCTCTCACCTTCCACCTTAGAACTGCATATTGGTTTCAAGGTAGGTGGGCAGTAAGGGCTAGGCAGTGGGGGTTAAGTGACTTGCCCAAGATCACACAGCTAGGAAGCATCTGAGGCCAGATTTGAACCCAGGACTTCCCATCTCCAGGCCTGGCTCTCGATCTACTGAGCTACCCAGCTGCCCCAAATATTAGTTATTCTTTTTTTTTTAAATATACTTTTTTGTATGTTTTTTTTTTTAATTTTAAACCCTTAACTTCTGTGTGTGTATTGACTTATAGGTGGAAGATTGGTAAGAGTAGGCAATGGGGGTCAAGTGACCCAGGATCACACAGCTGGGAAGTGTCTGAGGCCGGATTTGAACCTAGGACCTCCTGTCTCTAGGCCTGGCTCTCAATCCACTGAGCTACCCAGCTGCCCCTATTAGTTATTCTTGATTGTTATTATTGTTATTATAAGTAATAGCCGATCATCTCACCGAGTTGACAAGGAAGCCGAGCTGTACTGAGACTAAGGTCATATATCTAGTTCCTACTCAAGCCCCCTTACCTCCACACAGAGTCTATCTCTGGAGATTCACCTCCAGCCCTTTTTCCTGAGATGATAAAAGTCAACATGAGTCTTGGACCACATGAGTCTTGGTGGTTTGGTATATAGAGCATTGAGCCTGGAATCAAGAAGGCCTGGGTTCAAATTCTAGATGCTTACTGATTGTGTGACTCTGGGCAAGTCACTTAACCTCTGTTTGCCTCAGTTTCCTTCCTTAATAATAGCACCTCACTATATACATGTTATCATCATCATCATTATTAATACACAGTCCTAGGATTGTAGATCTGGGACCAGTAGGAGGCTTCTCAGAAGCCATCCAGTCTAACCTACCACTTTACAAAGGAGAACCCTGAGGCAAAGAGAGTGTAAGTCACTTTCCCAAGGTCACATAGAGAATAAGTGAGAGATTGTGGGGCCGTAGACTTGGAGCTGGAAAGGACTTCAGAGGTTATCTAGTCCAATCCCCCATTCTACAGAGGAAGACACTGAGACCCAGAGAGTCATATGGATTGAAATGCCCATTACTATGAGAGAGATGGAGACAGAGACAGAGAGTGAGTTCAGGAGTATCTTTGTGACCCCATTGGGAGTTTTCTTAGCGAAGATCCTGGAGTGGCTTGCCATTTCCTTCTCCAGATCATTTGACAGAGGAGGAAACTGAAGTATATGGGGTCAATTGACTTACCCAGGGTCACATAGCTAGGAAGTGTCTGAGGCTGGATTTGAACTCAGGTCTTCTGGACTCCAAGCTTGGTGCCTCTATCCACTGCACCAACAAGCTGCTGATATAGAGCATGCTCTAAATCATTATGCCCAAGATTACATAGATAGTAAGCAAGAGACCACAGGTTCATAGATTTGAAGGTGGAAGGACCTCAGGGGTCATCTAATCCAACCCCCCATTTTATAGAGGAGGACACCAGTCCCCAGATTGGGAAACTGGTGGCCCAACATCACAAAGTCAGTAAGTAGTTAGACTGGGATGTGAATCTAGGGCCCCGGACTCCAAATCCAGTATTCTTTCCACAGGACCATACTGTTCATCCCAATCCATAGTAAAAGCCCTCAGAAACTGCCCTGGCCTGACAGCAAGTAGGGGGGATGATCCTTTATTGGCTTGAGTTTAATGAAGTCATCTGAATGATTTCGTGGAGACCATTTGGAGAGTTGCTATCTCCATGATTCCAAGAGGAGCTAGACTTCTGATTGGTTCTAGGGGAAGGCTTTCCTTGGGATCTCAGCACAGATGGATAAATTTCTGAGGGAGGTTGAGGGAGATGAGCCAGTTTCTGGATGGAAGGCACTTACTTGGTTGGATGCTTTGGCCCCACATAGCCAGTTGGGCTAGGTATTTGGCCTAGATTATTGTTGTTCAGGCATTTTTCAGTCATGTCTGACTCTCTATGATCCCATTTGGGATTTTCTTAGCAGAGATGCTAGAGTGGTTTGCCATTTCCTTCTCCAGCTCATTTGACAGATTAGGAAACTGAAGCAAACAGGGTCAAGCGACTTGGCCAGGGTCACCTAGCTAGTGACTATCTGAGATTGAATTTGAGCTCAGGAAGATGGATCTTTCTGACTCCAGAATCAACCTTCTCTCCACTGAATCACCTAGCTGACCTAGGCAAGGGCTTGTAATAAAGGTAGCTAATATTTAAATAGTAACTTAAGGTTTGCTAAGTTTTACTCATATTGTCTCCTTTGTTCTTCATAGCAGCTTGTGATGTAGGTGCTATTGTTGTTCCCATTTTACAGATGAGGAAACTGAGACTGAGAAAAATGAAATGAGTCTCCCAGCATCACAGTTAGGAGGCCAGGACTCCAATCAGGAAGCTATGTTAATTCAACCCTACAGACTTCAGGGACTTTAAAAATGCTAGTCAGCATCAGCATCAGCATCATCAGTCATCATGTCAGTAATTTGAGCAGTGATTGAAAAGGACCTGAATTAGGCTAGTGACCAGGTATCAAGTGTCAAAGACCAGATCTTGCTGGCTTCGAGGGCAGCACCCTGCTCTTCACTATGCCACATGGCCACTCGTGGTATGAGTAGAAAATATCTCTTAGCTGAAACCATGGAGTGCTTTTGTGAGATTCAGTGTAACTATTCCCTTCTCTCCATCTCATCTAGCAAATAGATCTTGAGGGATTCCTGGTCCCAACGGTGACCTCTCCTCGTGTGCATCAACAGGTTGGAAGATTTCAGTGGAGTCAGTGCTGGGCTTGAAGGCAGGATGATGTGGATTCAAATCTAGAGCTCTAGAACTGGAAGAAGCTTTAGAGGCCATCTAGCCCGATCTCCTCATTTTACAGATGAGAAAGCTAGAGCCCAGAATAGGGACTTCAGGACTTGCCCAAGGTTCCACCAAACCAGGTTTTCTGGTTATGAAAAATCCAGTGTTCTTCCCAATGATAGGGTGAGAAGCCAGAGAAGGTATTATTAGTGAGGTAGGAGGAGGGTGTCTTCCAAAGAGATCTCCTGGAGCTGAGTGCAAACAGAAGAGTCCATAGGATGGTTGTCTGGCCACTAACACAGAATATCTGAATGTGGAAATTAAGTGAAGAGTTGACAGCCACATCTCTAATTCCAAATGAAAATGGTTTCCCTGCAATAGATTGGTGGAATGGTAATGCCACAGAGAATTCGTGACCAAGGAGATCTGGCTGCCAAGAATTGTGACACTAACTGATCACTTTAAATCCATTTTAATATGCTAGAGAATGGTCTCCAAAATGTGCCCTGACTCCTATGGGTATGTACTCAACCAATCAGGATGACATGACCCCTTACATCCCACACCTTCCCTGACAGCCATTCATCAGACTTGTCTCCAACTCAACTATCCCTACTCTTTCCCCCTCAGCACTCTCCCCACTCTAACTCCTCCAATAACTCACAACTTTCCAGTTTCTGAGTAGGTGTTGGCCCTACACCCATAGTAGTATTGACATTTGTGCCACTGATGATAATGATGAGAGAGAGAGAGAGAGAGAGAGAGAGAGAGAGAGAGAGAGAGAGAGAGA
>NW_025364096.1:0-1013 GCF_016433145.1 Gracilinanus agilis | reverse complement strand
CCTTCTTTTCTGCTTTTCTTTCCTTCTCTTTCTTTCTTCCTTATCTTTTCTTCCTTCCTTCCCTTCTTTTCCTTCCTTTTCTTTCTTTCCTTCTTTCTTCCAAGAGGTGGAGATAAACAAGGAAATTCATGGCAGACATGGGAACAACCTAAATGAAAGGTACCAAGTAACGGGCCCTCTGTTTGGTGAGGGGGATAGAAAAGATTGCCGTCGCCCAGAACTTACTTCTAAGTTGCCCCAAATCCACTAGGGAGAAATACAAGTAGCCATGATCTAGGAGGGAGAGGGAGATCCCTGCAAAGGAGACTTCTAGACAAAATATCATGAGAAATTCGAGATTCATTTCATCAGAGTAGTGGAAGTAGGGATCCTGGAAAGGGGAGATTTTAATTGGATCTTGAAGAAAAAAATAAGATTTCAATAATCAGAGCAGGGACTAGACCAGGGGTCGGGAACGTATGGCTCTCGAGCCATATCTGGTTCTTTTGAGGGCCAGATATGGCTCTTTCCGCAGGAGCCATAAAGTCCGTTTTTTTTTCAGGCACTGTTACAGGAGCTGCACTGTGAGCACTGTACGGCTCTCATGAAATTACATTTTAAAAAATGTGGCGTTTATGGCTCTCACTGCCAAAAAGGTTGCCGACCCCTGGACTAGAGGGAGGGTTGGAAGGTGAAAGAGGATTAGAATTGAAATCTGAAGACTAGGGTTCAAATCCCACTTCTGATACTGTGTGACCCTAGACAAGTCACTTAAGCTCTGTTTGCCTCAGTTTCCTCAACTATAAAATGGAGATAATTATAGTACCCACCTCTCAGAGTTGCTGTGAGGATCAGAAGTGCTCATTGTAAAGTACAGTGCTTGGCATATAGTAGAACTTAATATTTGCTCCTTTCCTTCCCCTTCCCTTTCTCCTTCTGGGAAACCAGACTGGTATCTTTGTCAAGAAAATCCCAAGGGGGCAGCTGGGTAGCTCAGTGGATTGAGAGCCAGGCCTAGAGACAGGAGGTCCTGG
>NW_025364095.1:0-2534 GCF_016433145.1 Gracilinanus agilis | reverse complement strand
AGGGAGGGAGGGGGAGAGAGACTACATGGACCCTAAGGTCTTTAAATCTATAATTCTATGAACTGGCACTAGCCTATGTTCTGAAAGGAGAAAAACTTCAACACTATTTCAGAGAGGAGGGGGCTGGAATGAGTTCCTGGCACAAAGGACTGACCTACTTAAGTCTAGTTGGACAGATAGGACAGGAAAAGATAAACTAACAATTTATGGCAGAATATGCTAATTGACTCTTAGAGGAGTGAACCATCTATGTCTTGATCAGTTATAGGAATATAGATTTCGAATGGAGAGGACGTGAGGGCCCATATAACGCCCCACCTCAATTTATGGAGGGGCAAATTGGCTTCCAAAGAGGGGAGGCACTTTGCCTAAGGTAATACAACCAGTAAGTGTCCCAGCCAGGATTTGACCTGGGTTTTCTGATGTCAAATAAAATTCTCTTTCTCCTACACCAGTGTTCCCATGCCAGCAGGAAAGACTTTGTTAGATCATTTTCAAAGAGGCAGAGAGTGCCCAGGGCAGGTTTTGCTAACAAGGTTGGGGAGGTGGGGAGGGAGAAACAGAGGAAGGAACTTTAAGGCAGGCAGACCTGGATGTGGTAACTGAGGCATGGGTGGAGCTCTACATGGCTGAGAGGGGCAGAGGGGACTGAAGACAAACCCCCCATTCTTTACCATTTTTAGAGGGCTGGACCGTGATATTCTGTTTCTGAAAAAAAAATGGACTGATTTACTAAAATGTCATATTTAATTGTGAGCAAATGGAAGCTGGTTTTTGCTTCTCACATTTGCCCTGGAAAGTTCCTGCCGGCTCCACACATACCCACCCCCTTTCCTCTTTCCCCCCCAACTCAAGGAAATATGGGGGGGAAGAGAATTCATTCTGTCCTCATATTCAGTGATGAATTCTGTGGCCTTATCTCCAAACTATCCTACCACCACTCTACATTTTACAAGAGACCAAAAACCACGTCATTGTATCATAGGTTTAGAGCTGAAGTTATCTCATCCAACTCTGTCATTTTACAGATGAAAAAACTAAGTATGAAAGGTTTTGCCCATAGTTCCCCCATAGGGTAGTATATGGCAGAGGCAGTATTCAAACCCAAGACTTCTGACTTCAAACCCAACATCCTTTCTATTGGGCTGTAAAGCCTCATTTTTCTAGCATTCCAACTCTTCCTTCTTACTCCCCCAGGCCTAGGGCATTCAAAAAATCAGAGAAGAATTCATGAGATCTTCAGACCATAGATCTAAAGGTGAAAGAAACCTCAGAACCCATTTTACAGATGATGAAACTGAGACTTAAGGTCATTCAGTGAGTTGTTCAAAGTCACATAGGTAATAAGTATCAAAAGCGGGGTTTAGGCCCTTGGCCTGCTTCACATTCTTTTTGCATTCTCCTTCTTCCTTCCCCTCCAACTGAAGAGCATAAGACATCCATGAATCCAATAAAGAATTGATCTTGGCTAGGGGTGTCCAAGAAATAAAAAGTATAAATAAAAATTTCTTAATTATATTTTTTTTCCTTATAGGTATCATATTACCCCACTGGGCTAGGGGTGCCATCTTGTTTCTTTTTGTCATTCTGCCTGGACAACCCTCATTCCATAAAGTGGTTCTACTTATGGCAAACATTATTTCCCATACCAATGTATGGGGTCTTCACATGCCAACTGCTGCTATGACAACTACAGCTGCCTACATCTGGCATTCCAAAACCAATTCCATCCATGGCATTTACTGTCACTATTTTTTTGTTTTTGTTTCTGTTTTTTTCAGGATCCTTTTATGACTTCCACTCTTTCCCCTGCTTATGATTATTATTGTTGTGACTGTTGTTGAATTATTTCAGTCATGTCCAATTCTTCACAACCCCATTTTGATGTTTTCTTGTCAAAGATATTGGAATGGTTTGCCATTTCCTTCTCCAAATCCTTTTTACAGATGAGGAAATTGAGGCTAACAGGGTGAAGTGACTTGCCCAGGATCACACAGCTAGGAAGTGTCTGACACCAGACTTGAACTCAGGAAGACTCCAAGCCTAGTTTACTATTCACTGCACCACCTTGTTGTCCACTTATGAGTCTTCTAAATAATAACAGTCATAGTCATACCTATCCCTTGCTACAAAGAGGATGCTATTTGTCCATCAGCAGAGGGGCACCCAATTATTTCTCATATTGCTGGGATGGCTTGCATGGCTCCATCCACACTCTTTCATCTTGAAACTCCATTTCTTCCAAGAGGATGAATTTTCAAAAAGACCCATGGCAATAAGAGTTCTGGCTTGTGGATTACAGAACAGGAAGAAGCTAACTGATCCATATAAGGTAATAGTCTATGGTTTGCTTTTTTGCCATATTGGTATAATGAGTTAACCAGTCACTCTATTTGCTACTTCGAACCCTAGAACCTCCCAAGTTCTTGTGTTGGAAAAGAGAAGATCATTCTTTTCTCTCCTCTCCTCTCGTCTCCTCTCCTCTCGTCTCCTCTCCTCTCCTCTCCTCTCCTCTCGTCTCCTCTCGTCTCCTC
>NW_025364094.1:0-3908 GCF_016433145.1 Gracilinanus agilis | reverse complement strand
GAGAGAGAGAGAGAGAGAGAGAGAGAGAGAGAGAGAAAGTTTGTGTGAAAAGGGGAAGAATTTTGAGGCTGGAGCAGAGGATACATTTTGGGGAGTAGTAGGAAATAAAATTGAATAGGTAGGGTGGAGTCAGATTGTAGAGGCCCCTGAAAGCCAGGCTCAGACAGTTTGGCTTGATGTGGTAGCCAGTAGGGAGCCATTAGGAATTCTTGAGCCAGCGACATGACATGACTAAAATAATGTTTTAGAAAGATTAATCTGGCAGTATGATCAGGATGGATTACAGTGGAGAGAGACTGGAGGCAGGGAGGCCAACTTAGAGACTGTTGCATTAATCTTCTAATTTTCTCTCTCTTCCTGTTTTTTATCCAACATCTATTTCTTTCCCCATGTGTCCCATTCTCCCCTGGACTTTCTAATATCCAGTATCCTTTGCTCTTTGGCTTTTGCTCTTCTAGTCTTTTTCTTTCTTTTAATTATGGGCTTGTCTTGTTTCTGTTTCTGTTTTTTTTTTTTAAATTTCCATATCCTTGATTTCTCTTTCTAGACCCTGTCAAAAAGACTCCTCTTTGTCATTGTCAACAGGCTTTGGCATTCGAGTGTAGTGGCTACATCACAGAATCATGGACTTTCAGAATCTCAAAGGACTTCTATGTAATTTTGTTGTTACTTCCTACCTAGTGCGGGATTTTTCTCTAAACTATCTTTGACAAGTCATTCAGCTTGGACACTGAGCTGTCTCCTGAGACAGGCAGCTTCATTTTCCAAGAGCCCATGTAAATAGTGCCTTTTTCCTCACCCCAGATTGAGCCAACATTTGAGGAGGTAGCAAGGGGTGGGGAAAGGCTTTTGTTTTCTTAGCTTGCATTAATGGAAGTATAATATCATCCAGAATAAGAAGTGACTCCTACTATCTTGAGAATTGATTGTTAAATTTTCAGTCTGAGCATTTACAAAGGCAAAGGCTACAAATTAGGGCATAATTTATTGTTTGTTGATTGTCTGGATTTAAAGTATAGGAGAAAATGTTAATAATACAAATTAATCTGAAAAGTTTCTTGTGTATATATTTTTTTCTGGCTAGCCAGTTGTTAAACATTTCCCATCACATCCCTAATGGGTAGTAATTATCTATATTTTGCCTTTGTCAGACCACATCTGAAAAACTGTCTCCAGTTCTAGGTGTGGAAGAATATTAGCAGTCTGGGGCATGACCAGAGGAGACCAACCAGAATGGTGTTTATTAGTCATTTTTTTCAGTCATATCTGATTCTTCATGACCCCATTTATGGTTTTCTTAGCAAAGATACTGGAGCAATCTGCCATTTCCTTCTCTGGCTAACCAGAATGGCGAGGGAGCTCGAAACTACACCAAGGAATAATCCATTAGATTTTGTTTTGTTTTGTCTGAGGAAGAGAAACTTTATCAGCAAGTGCTATGAGAAGAGATCTAGGATAGGTCAAGAAGGGTGAGATTTGTTCTGATTGGCACCCTTATTCTCTTAAGAGTTGGTCCCATTTACTACTTCTCTAGCCCCCTTCCTCCGCCATTGTAGCTTCACCTAGTTCTCAAGCTCTTTATGTCCAATAAAGTTAGACCAGAACCCCCGACCCCTCCAAAAACAAGCAAGCAAGCAAGCAAACCAACCAGAAGCCAGGACCTTATCGCTGTAGTGTCATGAGGGCAATGCCATGAGGAGGCAAGTTTTGACAGATCTTACCAAGATGCAAGGGCTTTGAGTATAAGCTGGGCATAAGATGGCATGTCTTAATTCAAGGACAAGTAAGTGTAGCTGGGCAGAGAGAGACTGATCCCTGAAATCCCGACTACTAGGAGTTACACTGGACTTGCCAGAGATAATTAAGACATGGGCCTTGTCCTCAAGGACCTGATATAGTTGAGATGATTTGCTTTGGATACAGATAAACATAATGCAAATCAGAATATTACAAGTACAAAAGACATGCAAAGTGCTGTGAATTAGATCAGATCCGGAGCAATTCTTGCTGAATGAGATTGTGGAAGAGTTCATGGTAAAGGTGGCATTTGTTAGGCATCTTGATGGCAAAGCCAATTAGTTAACTAGCTTTTGTTAAATGCCTACAACAGGTCAGGCCCTATGCTAAGAGCTGAGCATATAAAGAAAGGCTGAAATGGTCTCTGCTCTCAAAGGAGCCCATCATCTAATGGAGTAGGCCATCAACAAATAGAGACTTGGGTCAGGGGGCACTCCTGGTTTAAGGAATGGCATGATCAAAAGCAAGGAAGCAGGAATGTGAAATATTGGGAGGCAGTAAGTCCAATTCGATTAGAGTGCAGAATACATGAAGGTAAATGGCATGAAATAAATCTAGAGAGGTAGGTTGTAGGTAGATTGTGGAGGGCTTGGAATGTTAAGCTAAGGATATATGGTAGGCAATTGGGAGCCAATGAAAGCTTTTGAGCAGGAGAGGGTGTGATCAGATCTTTATATTAAGAAAATTAATCTAGCAATGATGTGGAAGATGAATTGAAGGGAAAAGAGACCTACAATGAGGCTATTGTGATAGTGCAGACCATGGTTGACAAATTCTTGAATGAAGAATTTATTTTGGCCACAGGAACTGCAAACAGAAGAAGGCTACTGACATTTGATGACTGATTAAATGCTTGGGATGAGGGAGATAAAGGAGCATCAACCAAGGAAAGAAGTTGAGAAGAGAAAGAGGTTTGGAGGAAGAAGTGGTGAGATCAGACAGCGGGGTGAGATGTCCAGCAGGCAGATGGAGAGTACATTTGTACTGGAGCTCAGGGAAGTGATTAGTACTGTGGACAGAGATTTGGTAGCCTTCTTCCTAGAGGTGATAAGTGAAGCCTGAGAGTTGGATTTTGGGTGGGGAGGGAAGCTTAGCTGTCTGGAATTACATCACAGCTTGCATTAAGAAATCCTTGACCACTTCAAGGGAGACTGACTCTCTCTCTCTCTCTGTCTCTCTCTCTCTCTCTCTCTCTCTCTCTCTCTCTCTCTCTTTCTCCCCACCCTGGGCACCAATCTTTCTTTCCAAATCTCTTGGTTTTTGATTAGCTCCTGTCTGGGATTTATCCCTCCATTTGCCTCAGAAGGTCTATGAAAAAGTCCCACAGTCCCTAACTAACAGGGTCCTGAGACACCTGAGACATGCTGAAACACCAAAAGGAGAAACAGTCTAGAAGGTAGCAAAAATGCAGCTGTTGCTGACTTTGGGACACAGAGTCACCATCACCCAGGTTTTGTCATACACTGTGTTGGGTTGTTTTTTTTTTTTTTTGTTTTTTGTTTTTGGGGGGCTTTTTTGGCACCTGGCAGCCCCCAGCACACAACTTTCTCAATAACAAAGACAGCATGGGAGAAACCAGGGACCCAAAAGGAAAGAGACCCAGGTAACCTGATTTCCCAGGATCACACTGATGAGGCCTCTGCTATCCTTCCTTCTAGCACCCTCAGCTCTGACACTACCCTATAATGGGCCAACCTAGAAAAGCCTGCTAGAGGCATGGGCTTTCTGTTTTTATCTATTGCTTGTGGACAACCTTTGAGTAGGAGAGGGACTGGTATGCCCATTAGGACTATTTGCAACAGCTGCTACCTTTTTGCTCTCACAATTCAATATCCATACTTCCGTGACTGTGGTATCAATCTGCTCTGGTGGGAGGTCTTCAAATTTGTTTAATCTATAAGGAGGACTTTGGCCAATCACCCTAGAGAGAAGGTTGCTGGGCCAATTTAAAAAAGATGGAGAGAGAGATTTCTTTGGATATTGGTACAACCTACAAGCAACCTTTTGAGACCTGAAGGATTTAGTTTAGAAAAAAATTCCTTCTGAAGACTGGCTATCAGTTTCCTCTCTCTCTCTCTCTCTCTCTCTCTCTCTCTCTCTCTCTCTCTCTC
>NW_025364093.1:0-6622 GCF_016433145.1 Gracilinanus agilis | reverse complement strand
GAGAGAGAGAGAGAGAGAGAGAGAGAGAGAGAGAGAGAGAGAGAGAGTTAGAACACCTGGACTAAATAATCTTTAAGGTCCTTTCCAGTTCCATCTGAATTTCAAAACGCTGTCCCACAGTTGTCTGGAGACATAAATTCTGATCAGTCATCATTTCAGTGCAGTCTGAAATCCCCTTCTCATATAGTATGCATGTGCATAGTAAAAATATGCCCAAGTGGCCTCCACATTATCTCCTCACTTCCCTGGCATCCTTCAAAATCCAGGTAAAATCCTACCTTCTACAAGAATCTTCTCCTGATCTCCCTTCATTCTACTGCCTTCCCAAATTTGTCACCAATATATCTTGTTTGTCCACAGCTGTTTAATACATGTTTTCTCTTCCCCAGTAGACTGTGAGCTCTTTAAGAGCAAGGACAGTTTCGGGGTCTTTCTGTATATCCCTGGCACTTAGTAGTATGCTTAATATATAATAAACATAGTAGATGCTTAATAAACACTTCTTCACTGACTCCACTTTCCTTTGGGAATGCCAAACACTGCCTGAGATCCTGTTGATCTAACAAAGAAATAGCATATTACTCACTGTGGCATTTCTGAGTACCCCAGCAAAAGGTCCAGGATACTAGTCTCAGTGACTGGAATTTGAACCGCTCACCCTAGCAGGAAAGTAAACAGGCTCCACTTTTAATCTCTTCCAAACCACTGGGCCTTCTGGGGATGGTTCGATATCCTTGAGCAATTTGGGGATCGATCCTTACCAGTCAGCTAGGCAGGGATGGAGTGATCATGCTGTGTTGACAAAGAGAGCCAGCTGAATAGTAGGATTATAGACCTCGTCTGCAGCAGCTGATAGAGGTAACCCATAGCAACAGCTTCCCATCACCCCAGCCCAGAACTTAGGTCATTGAGTCAACACAACCTGGTTTGAGGAAGGAACATTTGGCTGGTGTGGGTGGCTGATCTCACAAGGGGAAATGCTCTGGTGGACTCCTGGGCTCACTGACTTGAAGGTAGGGTGATGCATAGGTCCAAGTATTCTTTGGGGGAGTCAGAAGACCCATGTTCAGAACCTAGATCTGACATTTACCAAGGGTCTGACCCTCAAGCCACTTCATCTCTTGGAGTTTTCAGGTTTCTCACCTATAAAATGAAAATACTAATACTTATCTGCCCCTTCCCTGACAGGACTATTAACGAGGAAAGTACCTTCTCTATAAATGAGTTTTTGATAAATCAATCAACAAGTATTTCTCAAGCATCTACAATATGCTCAGCCCTATGCAAATACAATGAATGAAATGACTCCTACTCTCAAAGAGTGTACTAAGCTAATAGGAGAGACAAATATAAATATATATATATGTATATATGATATTTGAACCCCCTGTATAAGTGTAAGATATGTGTGTGTTCTCATGTTGGTTTTGTATATGCCCACATGAATTATCTAAATACGGCTTATGGGGAAGAAGCATGAATAGACACCTTAGCAATCTCACCCACCCCTCTCTAAGGACAACTTTGTTTCTTGACTGGAAGGGAGCAAGAAATTGGCTATATATGAGGTTGCCCACTCTGCTCTCATTGGAGAGAGCACTACCAGACTAGAATTATCTATCTGTCCCACTCTAGCTATTGTTAGTCTAGGAAAAATGATTTTTAGGTTCAATTTTTAGGTCACTCTCTCCTTTTATTTTTAAACCCTTACCTTCCATCTTAGCATCAGTCCTAAGACAGAAGAATGGCAAGGACTAGGCAATTGGGGTTAAGTGACTTGCCCAAGGTCACACAGCTAGGAAGTATCTGAGGCCAGATTTTAGCTCAGGTCCTTCTGACTCCAGGCCCAGCTTTCTATTCACTGTGCTCTCTGGCTGCTCCTGGTCACTGTCTTAAAGGAGAAAAAAATTATCACAAGGTTATAGTCAAAGACTTGGTTCCTTCCCACCAAATGTTAATTACATAAAATACCATCAAAATATAGAGAACAAATCCATAAGTTAGAATATGCCAGAAAATATTCACAGTGAAGCCCAATAGGAATGAGATATCTGAAAGAAAGAAAGAGAGAGTCAGTCCCCAATCTCACTCACGGGAAAATTCCACATAGTTTCTAGGGAAGCCAGAATTAGGGACATGTGGTTTCACTGGCTCTTCTATATGTCTTCTGCTTCCAAATTCTTTTCTTCTCTCTGGGTTTCTCCCTCAGGAGGATCTGAAACCAACTATGTCTCTCTCAAAGCTGAAGCAAGAAAAGTTGTCCCCTCTCACAAACTCTAAGGCCAACTCTATCCCTCACTTGTGTATGTAGCATTGAGTCAATATCCTCCTCTTTAACAAATGATTCTGGCCTAAACATAGAATAAATACAAAAAATACAAATACATACATAAAAGATAATTTGAGATGGAAGGCACTAACCATTGAAGGGATGAGGAAAGGGTTCAAGTAGGTGATGCTTGAGTGCATTCTTGAAGGAAGAGATCAATTCTATTAGGTATATATGAGAAAGAAGTATATTCCATATATGAGGGACATTTAATGAAAAGGCATGGGGACAGGGGACGGGGTATTGTGAATAAGGAACAAAGAAAAGGCTAGTTTACTTGGATTACAGAATATAGAAGGAGCAGTAATTCCCAATAAATCTGAGGAGATAGCCTGAGGTCAAGTTGTGAAGGGCTTTCAAATCCAAAAAGAGGAGGTTATATTTTATTCTAGAGACAATAGGAAACCACTGGAGTTAATTGAGCAGGAGAGTGACTGGTCAGTCTCTGCACGACTGAAGCTGGGAGACACTTAAAGCAGGAGGAAAAACCTAAAGGTCATTCTGAATCATCTAGGGGCGAAGGAACTGAACTAAGGTGGCAGATATGTAAATGGAGAGAAGGGATCAGATGTAACAGATGCTCTGAAGGTAAAAATGGCAAGATTTAGCAACTAATTGGATTGCGCGATGAAGTAAAGAAAAGAACCAAAGATGATATTAAGTGTATAAATGTGACAGACTAGAAGAATGGTAGTGCTTTTGACAGAAATAAGGAAATTTGGAAGAGGAGTTGGTAAAGGGGGGAAAGATAATTTTGTAGATGTAGAATTCAAGATGCCTCAGGACATGCAGTATGAAATGTCCAATAGGCAATTGGTGATACAGGATTGAAGTTCAAGGGAGAAAGGAGGGCTGCTTATATAGATTTGGAAGTCATTGGCATAGAGATGATAATTAAAATCATGACTGATGAGATCATCAAGAAAGAGTATAGAGAGAAAAGAAGCAAATTGGCATGTATTTATTCTTCCTCTTTTGAGGAAGAATAAATTTGAACTCTAACCACCACTCTGAGCCTTAGCTTCCTTATATGTAAAGTAAGGGAGTTGAACTAGATGATCTCAAAGGCCTTTTCCAGCTCTAACATTCTATAACTATTATATTATTATATCTTGTCATCTCATGACTAAATATTGCCATTTAGTAATATTTAGGTATCCCTGCCTACATGGTCTCCCCTCCCTCCAATTAATCATAGAACCACAGATTTTCACAGTTTGAAGAGACTTCAATAACCATCTATTCCAATCCACACCAGAAAAAGAATCCCTTCTGACAATATGCCTGACAAGCAGTCAGGTAATCTTTAATTGAAGATTTCCAGTAAGAACTCACTTATCCCCAAAGCAGCCCATTCTGTTTTTGAATCACTCTCATTGTTGGGAACAATTTCCTTATTTCAGATTCTGACAATTGTGATTCTTTTTAAATATGTTGTTTGAAGTTGTAGTTATTATAATTGATAGAACTCCAATATGGAGTTGCTTGGGCCAGTCATGGGCAAACTTTTTAAAGAGGGGGCCAAAGGAATGGAAATACTCATCTGTCAGTCTGTTTCTAAGGCAACTCTTTCGAAGTTTCATTGTACTGCATCCTACTCATTGTGCTCATCAAATTAGGAATAATGTCCCGCAGCCAGATGGAACATTTCAGGGGGCTGCATCTGGCCGGAGAGCTGTAGTTTGCCCATAACTGGCTTAGGCTAACTAGTCTTAATGACCATAAACTCATAAGCAATTAAACATAACCTGTACTTTTCCACTGCCCTACTTCATTCTGATCCTGTGAATAACATCAGCTCCTAACTCGCCAAGGCTCAGCTCCCAACCAACTACAGTGACTATTTGTTGGCACCCATTTATGAAGTCCCCAGGTACCAACTCATACCCTCACCCAATTTCTGATCCCAATTAGGAAACACTCTTGAGACTGGTAAGAATAAGAATCCTGGAGAATTTCCTCACCACATCTGAATCCCATTAAGAATTCTCCTTCCCATATCAGGTGCTGATTGCTTATCCCAAAGAAGTCTATCTTTAAGGTATGATTAGCCCTCAAAGATTCCATTAGAAGCATCTATTCCCACTTAGATCTTGCCACTGTACACATTTCACTCATATAAGTGAATCTGACCCTCCATGGCCAAATCTCTGGTCTGTATTGCCATATGATGTAGAAGAGGGAGAAGTGAGGCTTCATTCTCACCTGCCTGCTATACTACATAGTAAGAAAGCTCAAGCTTGCAATAGCTTCCCAAGTACTAATTTTCTATAATTCCTCAAATCGGAGTCTCTGCTTTCACTTGAGCTATGAGGCCAAATAGAGTATAAACTTAGATTTTCTCTTTGTAGCATTCACTCTGCTTCCTGATCTGCCTTTTGTGAATATCTTTTTTACTAGGACACTAGACCTAGAGAGAGAAAGAAGTAGATTCAAATCCTGCCTTGGACATGTATTAGGAATGTGCCCTTGGGAAAATCATTCTGTGCCTTAGTTTTCTCAGCTGTTAAAATGAAAGAGTGGGACTTGATGGTCTCTAAAATCCTTGACTCTATTATACTATAAATTTTCCCATGTAAAAGTTCTTCAAGTGCTTAAAAACAAGAATTTTATTCCACCACAGTCTTCTCCAGCCAAATTATCTCCTTTCCTTTTACTAATCTCATATCTATCACCATGCCATTTGTCACCACCCTCTGGAAGATGTTCTCTGGCTTTATTGATACCCTTCTTAAACTGTGTCATCCATAATATCACAATATTCCCCATGTGGTCTGACCAACACAAAGAACAGAGGAACTGTCACTCCCATACTCTTGGACCCCATGCCTCTCATCATGCAGCCTAAGATTACATTAGTTCCCTTAACCACCTAATCAAACCAGAGCACTGCTGAATTAACTTTCCTAAAACATCATATACATTAAATTCCTATTTTAATATTTAGGTTAGATGTAAGTATTATCCTCATTTTACAGATGAATAAACCAAGGCCCAGAGCAGCAAAATGAATTAAGATCTCAAAACAAATAAGTAATGGCAGAGCCAGAATTAAAATCCACAACTTGTATCCAAATCCTGTGGTTTTAATCCCTTGACAGTACCATGCTGCTTTGATGCTACCCACCCACTTAGTTGGACTAAGTTTTTGCCTCACTTGATCTGATCATTTTCCTCAACTGGCTGAATCAACCAGCTGTTTCCACATGTTGTGGCCACAGCTGTGGTCTTCCTGGAAGCCCTCATTAACTAAGGGGTTTTCCAAGGGAAGCATTTCTCTCCTACAGCTCTGGAATTGTTTACCCTCTGGGAGTTGTTAAATATAGTCTGGGAAACACCTACTTGGGTTTTTGCTAAAAAATAATAATAATAATAAATAAACAAAACAGGGTTCCTTCTCACCAGCTATAAGCCAAACAAAGAATTTCCTGTATAATTCATCAAAAATTTATTGCTGCATGTATAAATACAGGAAATAGACTTCTGTCTACTTGTGTTAGGACCCAAAGGGAAAATATCCCACACTATTCCAGGAAACTGTAAATGCTTAATAAGTCTCCAGGAATGCTAATATAATCTACTATTTAAAAGAACTTTCTCTTTCCATACTGACTATTCAAGCAGATGGCCAATGAATATATATTGAGCCAGGTAGCACTTAGTCTATATACTTAAGTGGGCAAAGAGGAAGCAACAGAACCCCAATTTGTGTAATGTACACACCCTTATGGTGTGGAAAGTCTGGATGTGGCCAGTTTTGTGAAGATCATCCCAGGCCAAGGCTATGTCTACCCTAAACCTCTGGATGAACATTTAATCGGTACATTCAAATTCAATTCTACAAGTATTTATTATACAATTTCATTTTAATAGGAGTTCACAGTTTGGTTGGAGAGCTAATACTTGTGATGAAAAGTTATATGTTAGTGCCAAACTTTAAACACAAAAGTGATGTTTGATAAAAATTCAGAGAAAGCAGAAATTAGTAAGGATTAGAAGAAAGGCTTAATGAAAAAGGAAAGGCATAAGCAGGGCATTGCGCGATAGGTCATGTGATTTTCGTTCTGTTTGACCTCTCCTACCCTCCACAGAGCTGCCTGATGAGGGAATGAGAGGGAAATGGACATGGAAAGCAAAAACAATAAAGGAAGAGGCATGGAGAGAGAGATGTCCTGGAAGGTCCTTGGACTTGGAGAAAGTGGGAGGAGATGGGACATAACTCCTGGCCACTGGAAATGAGAGAACAAAGAGAGAGAGAGAGAGAGAGAGAGAGAGAGAGAGAGAGAGAGAGAG
>NW_025364092.1:0-2381 GCF_016433145.1 Gracilinanus agilis | reverse complement strand
CTTCTATTTCTTCTCTTCTCTTCCTTTTTCTATACTTTTCTCTCATTTCTTCCTTTTCTTTCTCATTCTCTTTTCCTTCCTTTCTCTTTCTCTCATTTCTTCCTTCTCTCCTTTTCCTTCTCTTTTCTTCTTTTCTCTCTTTTCTCTCATTTCTTCCTTTTCTCTTTCTCATTCTCTCTTCCTTCTTTCCCTTCTTCCTTCTTTCTCTTCTTCCTTCCTTTCTCTTTTCTTTCTGCCATTCTCTCTTTTTCTCTTTTTTTCTTTCTTCTCTTTTCTTCCTTTCTTTTTTCTTTCTCTCTCTCTTCTATGATGTCTTTCCTCTCTACTTTACTTCTTTAAATTTCTCTGAGATTTTTTATTTGGTTAAACTGATGTTGGTGACCCTAAAAGTGTGTTTTGGAGAGTGAACTGTAGAAACTTCTCCCCTTTCCCAGTGGGCTCTGGGAATAGGCTCCTGAGATGTTTGAATTCTCCAGGGATGGGTGTACCTTTAGAAATCTGGGACCTCATGCCTGACCCTAACAAATATTTTGGCTTGAATGAAATTTATCTAGAGTTTCAATTTCACTGTGCACAGCAAGTATAAAATAGACAGGAAATATTAATATAAGCAATCATTTTATCCAACTAAAATATATTAGATGTGAAAACAAATCCCCAGAATTTTTAAGGCTGATCTTTTAAAAAATTGAATCACTGAACTACTTTTCTATTCAATAATATTACATTACTATTATCTCTGACTTTGCATTGTTTTCTGAAGATGAAATCTTTCAGAGTAAAAATTAACAGATTTCAGAAGATGAAAAAGATGGGGCAAATAAATATTACAGAGAATCTGAGATTGGTACAGTAAATCTCTTAAGAAAACTTTTAGATTTTTCAAAAATTATTTCTAATCATATTCATTTAGTTTTGGGATAATTTCAAACTAACCTTTCCTGTTCTGAAATTACAAGTCTCTTCCTTTCCAAAACAGATTTTGCTTTTATGAGGATAGAAATAGAGTTCTAAAGACATCCAGATTTATTTTAAAATCTAATGAAAATTTTATTGCATGCTCACCTAATTAGTAATCATCTTAATTTGGGTGTGTTCTGCATTGAGTTTCAAAGTACTTCACAATTACATTCTTTAAAGTTACAAAGAACACGTTATGGGGCTGGAGGCTTTGTTTTCCCCCCACTTAGAGAATGACTGTGTTTATTTGATACTAACTTATTTAAATGAAGTCAAGAATTAGAGAAGTTAACTAGATGCTTAAGTTGAGGAAGAAGGTGAAATGATTCTCATCTGAAAATTTAAGACAGATCATTTGCTGGCTTTAATTACCTTAGTAACTTTCCATTTTAGCACTTTTTTCACTTTGCATGTGTAATCGGTCTGATTCTCAAAGCAACCAGGGTAAGAGTAGTCTTGATAAAGTACATGAGATCAGAAGATTAAAGCTGATAGGTGTTTTAGATGTTTCATTTTTTTGAATGAGGAAAACTGAGCTAAAAGTTACCTACAACAGAGAAATGAGTTTTTCATTGCCTATTTTTTCTTTTTTTTTTAACCTTTAACTTCTGTGTATTGGCTCCTTGGTGGAAGAGTGGTAAGGGTGGACAATGGGGGTCAAGTGACTTGCCCAGGGTCACACAGCTGTGAAGTGTCTGAGGCCGGATTTGAACCTAGGACTTCATTGCCTATTTTTAAGGTATTTGCAAACATGTGAAACAGATTTCAAAGCATTACGTGCTCAAAGAAATCCTTACTTTTTAGGAGAAAACCAACTTGTTTTAGGTTAAAGATGATCTTCAAAAATTGGATTTTTTCAAAAATTTTTTCTTCAAAAATATGTCAGCTAACAGTAATGAGTCAGAGTTCAGCTAGGACCCCTCATTTTCATATTAGTACAGAACAGATACATCTTTAAAGTAGAAATGGACAAATAATTCTCTTTGGTAAAATCATGATTTTAGAAAATTGTGAAAATAGTTAAGGAAGTAACTATTAAAGCAAATAGTCAGTCAATAAGAGTTTTGTTTTTTTGTTTGTTTTTTTTTTTAACCCTTACCTTTTGTCTCAGAATGAATGCTAAGTATCAGTTCCAAGACTGAAGAGTAGTTAAGTTCTAGGGAATGGGGGCTAAGTGACTTGCCCAACAGATTTTAATCCAGGACTTTCTGTTCCGAGGTCTGGCTCTCTATCCACTGAGCTGCCTACTGCTCCCCAGTAAGCATTTGTAAAGTGCCTACTTTGTGACAGCCATTGTGCTACACTTTTGGGAATACAAAAAGATTCAATAAACATTTGTTAGACAAGCACTGTACTAAGTGGTAGGAGTACAGAAAAAAAAAGAAGGAAGGAAGGAAGGAAGGAAGGAAGGAAGGAAGGAA
>NW_025364091.1:0-5833 GCF_016433145.1 Gracilinanus agilis | reverse complement strand
GGGAGGGAAGGAGGATACTGTCTAGTAAGGGAGACTCCCAAAAACAGAGGATGGGGCATGGATGATGATCTGGCAGGGAAGACTGAAAAGAAGTCAGACAGGCGAAAGGAGAATTAAGAGAAAACAATATTAGGAAAGCAAAAAGTCAAAGAGGAAGAATTCTAGGGAAAGGGTATGGCCGACAGAACGAAAAGCAGCACAAAGATCAAGAAAGATGAAGACTGAGAAAAGGCCATTAGATTTAGCAATGAAGAACTCTCTAGAAACTTCAGAAAGAGCAGTTGCAGTCAAGTGATGGTGTCAGAAGCCAGATTGCAATTTAATTTTATTCAACAGATAATTAAGTGCCAACTATTTTATGGGTACTTTGCTCGATGCTGCAGGGAATAGGGGAATGGATATAGTTCCCCATCGACTATATAGCTAAGTAACTTCAAGGGGAAGGGAGCTTTAATAACTGAAAGAAGGGTCTTATGTAGGGTGCAATATTTTGAAGGAGGTAAAAATTCCATAAGGAAGGAGAAAATTCTACACAAGGGAGGAAAATTTGGGCAATTGTTTTTGTTGTTTTTGGTTTATTAGACAATGGGGGTTAAGTGACTTGCCCAGGGTCACACAACTAGAAAGTGTCTGAGGCCAGATTTGAACTAGGATCTCCCATCTCTAGACCTGGCTCTCAATCCACTGAGTTACCCAGTTGCCCCCCAAAATTTGGGCAATTGTATAGAGACTGGAAATGGAATGTAATGAACAGTTTGATTGGAACCCAGAGTATAGGAAAAAAAGAGTTTAATTAATTAACATAAATTAAACAAATTATGAAGGTCAATGAAAAGCATATCCTAAGGGGGCAAAATTCCTCTAAACTGAGTCAACAGCCTTAAAGAGTTGCTAGGGTCAAGGAGTTTGTCATTACAAGATCAAGTTGGTGATGAGCATCTCCAAAATTAGCCAAGATCATACAATAGATGCACAAACTACTCATTGGGCACTTTTCAAAATTGGTAAATCCATCAAAACTGGTTTCCCTCTAGACTTTGACAACCCCAGTCACCATTACAGTTCAAGAAGGACATCAGGACAGTCAGAGTCCTGGATCTTTTTATTACTACCACTTTTTCTTCAAATGACTTTTAGGGGGACAGGTCCTTCATTTAACATACCTCAGTCTCATTTCCTTATCTATAAAGGGATACAGTTGGACTAAATGATCTCTGAGGTCCTTTCAGGGTCTTAATTTATGTCCCTATGAGAGTAGGGAAGGGTTAAAGGCAGCTTTATGTCTATGCATCTTGGGTATCCTTTAACACCAGTTGGCTCTACCGTTTATTACCTCTCTTAGGGACCCCCTTACTTAGCATCCCACTGGGGTCAAGAATATGGACCACTGAAGTGAGCTATTTTCATCCACTCTAAAGATGACAGATCCAAGGTGTTCATCCTACAGGGAATCAAGATTCCTGAAATATACCAGGATTCTAGACACACCACATGGCACTGAGCCTCTGGCTTCCACTTGCTGCTGACTCATTTGCCTCTTAATAACTGAGCTCTTCCTTACTAATAACTTTAATTACAGAAATTACTCACTCTAAAAAGCAGCCCTTTTCTCTTCTTACTCTTCCTTCCTCTCAACTGGCATCACCCCTCCACCCATTCCTCCAACCTCCCCCATACCTGACTTATTCTATTCTCAGATTCTTGTTGGGTGACAGGGGTTTAGAATTATGTGTTTTAAAGACCTCAGAGATCATTGAATTAACCCCCCTTATTTTGTAGAAGACGAAAGTGAGTGCTAAAGAGGTCAAGGGACTTGTTGAAGGTCACATAGGTAGATAAGTAGCAGAACCAAGATTTGAACTCAGATTCTATGCCTTCCAATCCAGTTTTTTTTCCATTCTATCATACTGGTGCTTCCTCTTTGTCCATAATAAATCACCTCTGAGTTCAGTGAGTTTCAAGAGAGGTGCAAATTATTGGTGCTTCTTTCTCTCTACATCTTGTCCATTCATTGGATCTTGGGTTAAATTGGAAAGAACCTTAGACCTATATTTCACTTTAAAGATGAGGTAAGTAAAGCCCTTAATGACTGGCCCAAGGTCACATAAATAGTAAGTGAATAAAAAGTTAGGATTTTAATCCAAGATCTTTGATTTTAAACTGGGTTCTTTTCACTGCACCATGTTAATTCCCTCCATTCATTCATACAATCAGGAAACATCTATTAAGAATCTGATGTGTGCAGGGCATTGATCTAAGCACTGGAGATATAGAAGAAAAATGAAATAGAACTTAAATTACATTGAGGGGAAACAACCCATTAAGTAAATATAAAGTAATTTTGAAAGGAAAGTAAGAGAGTAGAATCATAGGATTAGATGGAGAAAGGGGCATTAGACCTCATCTGATCTAATATTTTTCTTTTTATACAGGCGAAAACTAAAGTCAAGAAGTATTAGGATTAGGATAAACCTCTTGTACGGTTGGCACTCGAGCTGAGTTTTCAAAGAAAATAGGGATCCCAAACAGTATATCCCAAACACTGGACCTGAAGTCAGGAAGACCTGAATTAAAAACCTGTCTCAGATATTTACCAGTTGTGTGACTCTTGGTGAGAATCGCTTCACCCTTTTTGCCTCTGTTTCCTCACCTATAAAATGAGCTGGAGAAGGAAATGGCAAACCATTCCAGGATTTCTACCCCCCAAACCCCAAATTGAGTCTTGAAGAGCTGGACATGACTAAAATGACTGAGCAACAGCCACAGGGGTCCTACGAGGTGAAGATGAGTAGGGAGGGCATTCCAAACCTGGGGGGACAGCCTAGGCAGAAGTGAGGAGATGGGAGAGGGAATTTCATATACAGGGAACCCCAAAATAGGCCTATTTGACTGGAATGTAGAGCATCTAATGGGGAAAAGACAGGGATTTGACAACTGATTTCATAGGCAGAGAGATAAGAAAACTCCCTCTACCAAAGAAGGCTGACAACATCTCTGCCACTAATGATCTTAGAGAAGATACTAGAGTTGCCAAAAGCACTGAGAAGATAAGTTTGGATTATTTTAAAAGGGCTTTAAACCAAACTCTTCCTGGCTATGAGAGGCCAGCTCTCTATCCAATATTTTTGTTCTTGGTCAGTTGTTTCAGTAATGTTATGACCCCATTTGGTGTTTTCTTGGCAAAGATATTGAAGTAGTTTACCATTTCCTTCTCTAGCTCATTTGACAGATGAAGAAACTGAGGCAAAGAGGGTTAACTTGCTCAGGGTCACATAGCTAAATCTGAGGCCAAATTTAGACTCAAGGAGATGAGTCTTCTTGACTTTAGTCCTGGCACTGTATCTACTGCATCACCTATTTGCCCTATCCAATATACCATGATATTTCTTTCTGCACTATTAGGTGTGCTATTATGTGCCAGGGACTGTGCTAAGTACTTTACAAATATTATCTCATTTGAACTTCACAACAGCCCTAGGAGGTAGACGTTATTATTATCTTCATTTTATAAGTGAGGAAACTGAGGCAAATTGAGGTTAAATGATTTGTCCAAGGTCACATAGCTAATATATGTCTGAGATTGGAATTCAGGGTTTCCTGACTCTGAGCCCAGTGTTCCCCCTCCAAGGTACCTGGAATACTATATAAAAAGCCCAAAATGATAATCTGAAGCCAGATTGTGTAGGGCTTTAAATTCCAGGACAGTTTGTACTTCATAGTAGAGAGAATCCGGAGTGAACTTCTTGATAAGGAGAATAATCTGATCAAATCTTTGTTTTGGAATATCAATATGGTAGCTATAGGGAAGTTGGACTGATTATAGGTGGAAGACATTTGAGACTGAAAATATTTAGGAAATTCTCCTTTCTCTCTGTCTATGTCTCTCTCCCCCTTCTTTCTCTCCCTCCCTCCAATCATCCACCCCTCTAGTCTTTCATCTCTGAAATCTAGGTCATATGCAGGAATTTGTTATTTTTAAAAATCTCCATAAATAGTCATATGGTAAGGCTAAATAAACCATGCCTACTCCTCTTGCTACTGATGTCACCGACTGACTGAACAATCAATAAGCATCATTCATCATTTAAATTGGTTGTTGGATAACCTGATGCTAACTGACAGTTCAGCCAGCCAGTGACAGAGAACACTAGAACACTTCCTCTTCTTCTGATTCAACACAAAGAGAAAATCTTTGGCAGCAGTCCAGATTTGCAAGGGGTATCAAACATAGTAGGTCTTAAGAAGTGGTTAATGAATGGATGAGCAAGTATGTGCATGTGTTGTTACTCTAGAAACTACAGACTGTAGTGAATGGGTAGATTTCCAATTTACTTACTCTCTGTAGAGCCAATGGACAAATTGCTTGCCTTCTCTGGACTTGTTTTCTCCTATGAAAAGTGAAGAGGTTCAAGTAGGTTCTCTCTGAATGTAAATCCTTTGATCATAAATAAGTGAGTGGGAGGAACATCCTGGTGAGGTCCGAGGTTCCCCTCAGAGGCCAGAATCCCACAACTACCCCAGGAGGATCATAGGATAATTTGGGTAGAAGCAATATGCTAAGCATACGAACAATTGCCTACTTGGGAAAAACATCGATAAACAAAGGACCTTATGTGTCCTCTTTATCACTACAAATTAAAAGTGAAGAAAAAGGAGGAAGAATGTCTGCTGATGGAATCCATCCTATCTACATTATTACCTGTTTGACCTTGGGAAAATCACTTAGCCTCTCTAAGCCTCAGTTTCCCTGTCTATAACATGAGACCTTTGGATTCCATGGCCTTTAAGATTCTTCCCAGTTCTGAAGGATAATAGGAATTATTGTTACTAAATTATAAATAGCAATAAGATATTGTATAGTACACATACATTCTATATATCTCTAAACAGAGATTCTTAAGATAGGGTCTGTAGATACTTAAGGGGTCAGTAGACACATTTTAGGAAGGCTCATGAACTTACAAAAAAAAATACAGCTTTATTTTCACTAACCTCTAACTGAAATTTAGCATTTTCTTTAATTACTTAAAAACATTGTCCTAAGAAGCAATTCAGACTGTGAAAGGGGTCACACACACACACACACACACACACACACACACACAATTAAGAACCCCTGTAAGATCCTTCAGAACCAGCACTGATACTATTAATGCCTTTTGATCCCCAGCACCTAGGACAGCGCTTGGCACTAAGCCATGCTTAATAAATGTTTCTTAATTGATCAATAGACAATTAATACATCCTTTTGTGATCCTTACAACATTCCTGTGGGTTAGCATTCCGAATTTTACAATTCCCATTTTATATTTGAGGAAACTAAAGCACAGAAGAGATGAAGTGACTTAGCCAGGGTCACACCATCAGTAAATATCCAAGGCACAATTAGGATTCAGGTCTTCTTGACTTTAAATCCAGCATTCTCTGTACTCTTTCTTACAGATGTCCCTATTATTATACTTCTTATACTGTGGCCCTACTATTTTTCACTAAGGTACAGTGAAGAGAAGCTAATAACAGATGGCCTAACAACCAATTTAAGCTATGAGTGATGCTGATTGACAGTTCAGCCATTCAATGACATTGGTAGCAAGAGGAGTAGGCATGATCTTCTCTATCCCTTATAACTATTTATGAAGCCTTTTTAATAATAAATTCCTGCATATGACCTAGATTTCAGAAATGAAAGATCAGAGGGAGAAAGAAAGAAAGGCAGAGATAGACGGAGGGAGGGGGAGAGAGAGAGAGAAAGTGATAAAGGCAGAGAGGGAAAGAGAGAGAGAGAGAGAGAGAGAGAGAGAGAGAGAGAGAGAGAGAGAGACTGTCTCTTATA
>NW_025364090.1:0-1479 GCF_016433145.1 Gracilinanus agilis | reverse complement strand
TTATCATGCAAAATGTATTTCCATATTGTTCATTTTTGTAAGAGAATAATCATGTAAAACAAAAAAGAAAACCCCAAATAAAAACCCAAATGGGGGGCAGCTGGGTGGCCCAGTGGATTGAGTCAGGCCTGGAGATGGGAGGTCCTGGGTTCAAATCTGGCCTCAGACATGTCCTAGCTATGTGACCCTGGGCAAGTCACTTAACCCCCATTGCCTGGTCCTTACCACTCTTCTGCCTTAGAACCAGTATTGCAAAGGTAAAGGTTTGAAAAAAAAAACAAAAAAAAACAAAACCAAAACAAATTATATTAAAGGAAAAATAGTCAGCTTTGATCTGCCTTCTGACTCCAATAGTTCCTTCTGTAGAGGTACATAGCATTCTTTGTCCCAAGTCTTTCAGAATTGTCCTGGATCATCTCATTGCCAAGAGCAGCTAAGTCTGTCACAGCTGATTATTCCACAGTATTGCTGTTATATTCTCCTGGTTCTGGTTATTTCACTCTGCATTAGTTCATGTAAAGTTTTTCTGACTCTTTCTGAAATTATCCTATTCATCATTTCTTATACCATATTAGCATTCTATGACCATGATATATTACAGTTTGTTCAGCCATTCCCCAATTGATGGACATCTCTTTAATTTCCAGTTGTTTGCCTCCACAAAGAGAGCAGCTATAAATAGTTTTGTACTAGTAGGTCCTTTCCCTTTTAATTTTTTGGGATACAGACTTAGTAGTGGTATTACTGGATCAAGGGGTATGTGCATTGTTTTATAACCCTTTGGGCATATTCCCAAATTGCCCTCCAGAATGCTTAGATAAGTCCACAAGTCCACCAGCAATGCATTAGTGTCCCAATTTTGCCACATCCCCTCCAACATTTATCATTTTCCTTTACTGTCATATTGGCCAATCTGTTAGGTGTGAGATGGTATCTCATAGTTATTTTAATTTGCATTTCTCTAATCAAGAGTGATTTAGAACATTTTCTCTTAGGATTAATGATAGCTTTGATTTCTTTATCTGAAAACTGCTTGTTTATATTGTTTGACCATTTGTCAGCTGGGGAATGGCTTATATTCTTGTAAATTTGATATAGTTCTCTATGTTTTTGAGAAATAAGACCTTTATCAGAGAAATTTGTTACAAATTTTTTTTCTCTAGTTTTTTTTCTCTTTTAATTTTGGTTATATCGGTTTTGTTTGCACAAAACGTTTTTTCTATGTAGTCAAATTTATTCATTTTACATCTTGTAATGTTCTCTATCTCTTGTTTTGTCATAAATTCTTCCCTTCTCCATGGATCTGACAGGTAAACTATTCTGTGTTCCCTATATTTACTCATAATATCCTTTATTGTCTAAATCATATACCCATTTTGACATTATCTTGGTATGGGGTGTGAGATATTGTTTTTTGCCTAATTTTTGCCATACTGTTTTCTTCCTTCCTTCCTTCCTCTTTCCTTCCTTCCTTCCTTC
>NW_025364089.1:0-2972 GCF_016433145.1 Gracilinanus agilis | reverse complement strand
ATATATATACACACATATACATATATGTATATATATATGTATAAAAATATACAAAACTCGAGTGGGAAGGAGATAATATTAATAGTGAAAGAAGAAAGGGCAGGACAAGGAGAGAGAATCAAAATATCTGGGAATATATAGTTGATAATTATAACCCTGAATGTGAGTGGGATGAATTCACCCATAAAATGGAAGCAAATAGCAGAGTGGATTAAAAACCAAAATCTTACCTTATGTTGTCTACAAGAAACACACATGATACAGGCAGACATACATAGAGTTAAAATAAGAGGCTGGAGCAAAATCTATTGGGCTTCAACTGAGAAAAAGAAGGCAGGAGTTGCAATCATGATTTCTGACAGAGCCAAAGTAAAAATATATCTGGGATGCATAAAAGAGATAGGGAAGGTAATTACATCCTAATAAAAGACAGTATAAACAATGAAGAAATATTGTTATACAACATGTATTCACCAAATGGTATAGTATCCAAATTTCTAAAGGAGAAGCTAGCGGAGCTCAAGGACAAAATAAATAGCAAAACTATACTAGTGGGTAATCTCAACCTTCCCCTATCAGATCTAGATAAATCAAAACAAGAATAAATAAGAAAGAGATGAGAGATGAATTAAATCCTAGAAAAATTAGAGTTAATATATATATATATGGAGAAAAATAAATAGGAACAAAAAGGGATATACCTTCTTTTCAGCAGCACATGGAACATCCACAAAGATTGACCATGAAATAAGGCATAGAAACATGGCAAAAAATGCAAAAAAGAAGAAGTAATAAATGCAACCTTATCAGATCGTAATGAAATAAAAATAATTATTAGCAAGGATACATGGAGAGACAAACTAAAACCTATTTGGAAATTAAATAATATTATTCTCCAAAATAAGTTAGTGAAAGAACAAATTATAGAAACAATAATTTCATTGAAGACAATGACAATGATGAGACTTCTTAAACCTATGGGATGCAACCAAAGCAGTTCTAGGGGAAAAATTTATATCACAGAGTGCATATATTAACAAATTAGGGAGAGCAGAGGTGAATGAAATGGGCATGCAACTTTAAAAAATAGAAAATGAACAAATTAAAAATCTCCAGATGAAAACTAAATTAGAAATACTAAAAATCAAAGGAGAAATTAATAAAATCAAAAGTAAAATGATTATTGAATTAATAAATAAGACTAGAAGCTCGTAGTTTGAAAAAACAGATAAAATAGTCAAAGTACTGGTAAATCTAATAAAAAAGGAAAGAAGACAGTCTGTGACAAACCCAAAGAGCCCAACTCCTGGGACAAAAATCCATTATTTGACAAAAACTGCTGGGAAAATCCGAAAACAATATGGAAGAGATTAGGTTTAGATCAACATCTCACACCTTACACCAAGATAAATTCAGAGTGGCTGAATGATTTGAATATAAAGAAGGAAATTATAAGTAAATTAGGTGAACACAGAATAGTACACTTTGTCAGATCTCTGGGAAAGGAAAGATTTTAAAACCAAGCAAGAGTTAGAAAAAAAATTACAAAATATAAAATAAATAATTTCAATTACATTAAATTAAAAAGGTTTTGTACAAACAAAAACAATGGAACCAAAATCAGAAGGGAAACAACAAAGTGGGGAAAAATCTTTATAACAAAAAACTCTGACAAAGGTTTAATTAATCAAATATACAAGGAGCTAAGTCAATTGTACAAAAAATCAAGCCATTCCCCAATCGATAAATGGACAAGGGACATGAATAGGCAATTTTCAGATAAAGAAATCAAAACTATCGATAAGCATATGAGAAAGTGTTCTAAATCTCTAATAATTAGAGAAATGCAAATCAAAACAACTCTGAGGTATCACATCACCCCCAGCAGATTGGCTAAAATGACAGGAGTGGAGAGTAATGAATGTTGGAGAGGATGTGCAAAATTGGGACATTAATGTACTGCTGGGGGAGTTGTGAACTGGTCCAATCATTCTGAATGGCAATTTGGAACTGTGCCCAAAGAGAGCTAAAAGATTGCCTGCCCTTTGATCCAGCCATACCATTGCTGGGTTTGTACTCCAAAGATATCATAGATAAAAAGACTTGTACAAAAATATTTATTGCCTCACTCTTTGTGGTGGCAAAAAACTGGAAAATGAGGGTATGTCCTTTAATTGGGGAATGGCTGAACAAATTGTGGTATATGCTGGTGATGGAATACTATTGTGCTCAAAGGAATAATAAACTGGAATGATTCCATGTGAACTGGAATGTCCTCCAGGAATTGATGCAGAGTGAAATGAGCAGAGCCAGAAGAACATTGTACACAGAGAATGATACACTGTGGTAAAATAGAATGTAATGGACTTCTGTACTAGCAGTAATGCAATGACCCAGGACAATTCTGAGGGACTTATGGAAAAGAACACTACCCACATTCAGAGTAAGAAGTACAGAAGTGGAAACTCAGAAGAAAAACAATTGCTTGAACACATGGGTTGATGAGGAAATGATTGGGGATGTAGACTCAAAACTACCAAACCAGTGCTACTATCAATAATATAGAAATAAGTCTTGATTGATGACACATGAAGAAACTAGTGAAAATGTGCATCGGCTATGGGGGTGGGGGAGGGTTGCAGGGGGAGATAATAAGAACGTGAATCATGTAACCATGGAAAATTTTTTTTATAAAAAATAAAATTTAAAAAAAGAGATGCCAGTTTAAAGAAATGTTTATATCTTTTACAGAATTTCTCTAATCTTTAAAGCTTAGTAACTTTAAATAAAAAAAGGAAAGTATATTAGCATGTATGACATACATTCACTGAAGCACAGTGGTCTACCCCTACTGACTAGCATTAACGTTTTTATGGATCCAAAACTAATTTTCTTAACTATCTCACTCTTGCTCTCTCTCTCTTGCTCTCTTTCTCTCTCTCTCTCTCTCTCTCTCTCTATATATATATATA
>NW_025364088.1:0-4543 GCF_016433145.1 Gracilinanus agilis | reverse complement strand
TTCCTATTGTTCAGCCCTATGCCTTAACAAATCTGCAAAACAAAGAATTTCATAGCTAGAAATTTGGGGTGTCATCATTATCATCATCAGAAAATTTGGTCTCATCCAGTGGTGGCAAACCTTTTAGAGACCAAGTGTACAAATTGCAACTATCACATAGCATATGAGTCGCCCCTTACCCCAGACAGAGGAGAGAGGAAGTGTTAACATTGGACTGCTGGGGAGTGGGCTGGGTGATGTGAGAAACATACTTAGTGGCACGTGGAGAATGGAAGGAGAGCAGCCCCCTCCCTCTATGTGCCATAGGTTCACCAACATGGCTCTAACCCTGAATAGGAATGCCCTCCGTATCAATGATTCCCAAAGTGGGCACCATCACCCCCTGGTGGGTGCTGCAGTGATCCAGGGGGATGGTGATGGCCACAGGTACATTTATCTTTCCTATTATTGCTATTAAAATTAAAAAAATTAATTTCCAGGGGGCTAAGTAATATTTTTTTCTGGAAAGGGGGCAGTAGGCCAAAAAAGTTTGGGAGCCACTGTGCTATAACAACAATTCTTACCCTGGTGTTGATGAACTTGGTTTTTAAATTATTTTGTAAACTAGTTAAATCTAATTGGTTTTCTTTTTAACCTTTCATATTTTATTTTGTTCATTTGAAACATTATTCTCTGGAGGAGTTCAAAGACTTCACCAGAGTGCCCAAGGGGTACAAGACACAGAAAATACCAAGAATCCCTTCCCTGCAGCATCCCTGACAAATAACTGTCAAACTGCCTGAAAAATTCTCATGTGAGGGGACCCAGTGCCTCCCAAAGTGGCTCACTTTAGACCTAGTTCTCTTTGCCAGAAACTCATTTGAGATCAAATCTTCCTCTCAACCATGTGGAGGATGAATAGACTAATGCATCTTATTCATTTGGAAGTCAATAAAACTAGCAGTTACCCTTCAAGCATCTGACATTCAACTTCCTTCTCTGTGCAATCCAACTCATAGAGTCATTATGAAGAATGCATAGAGCTCTTGTGCATTTGTCCCAGGTACTGGAAAGATCAGGTAATCCAGTATCTCGTGAAGCATCTCAAATTGTCAGGAAGTGGTTATTAATGATGGGCAGACAGCCAAGATGGGGCTGCTTCCACGAACGCCAAAGGAAGAGGCTATCTTGCAATGCTCCTTGAGGGGGTTGATGGGAGTGTGGGTGGTGAGGGAGCTCCATTAGAATTATACAGTCCTTGAAGGCAAAGAAGGGAACTTTGTGTATTTTCTCCCCACAGAACTCAGTCAATAATGCTGCTGTTGGATGATGACAGAGAGATAGACAGACAAACAGAGAGACAGTGATGGGCAATGACAGTGGTAGACAGAGAGATAGAGATGGAGAGACAAAGAAACATAAAAATAGACACAGAGAGGGATACAGAGAAAAGGATATGAAGATGGGGATATAGATACATATAGAGAAATAGAAAATAGAAATAGAGAGAGACATACAGAAAGAGTGACAGAGACAAAGAGATAAAGACAGAGTCAGAGAGGCAGAGATAAAGAGATATAAACATATTCAGAGAAATAGAAAGGAGAGAGACAGAAGGAGACAAAGAGAGATAAAGAGAAACTAAGAAACAGAGGCAGAGATATACAGAGAAATAGAAAGGAGCAAGACAGAGAGACAGAGACAGAGACAAAAAGAGTAAAAGAGAAACTGAGAGACAGAGGCAGAGAAAAAGTGAGATATAGACACATACAGAGAAATAGAAAGGAGCAAGACACAGAGACAGAGAGAGACAGAAATAAAGAGAAAGACAGAGAGAAAGAGAAACTGAGAGACAGAGGAAGAGAAAAAGACATAAAGACAGAAATAGAAAGTAGAGAGATACAGAGAGACAGAGAGAAAGAGACAAAGACAGAGAAAGAGGTAGAAATAGAGAGATATAGACACATACAGAGAAATAGAAAGGAGCAAGAGAGAGAGAGACAGAGAAGAAAAGAAAGAAAGAAAGAAAGAAAGAAAGAAAGAAAGAAAGAAAGAAAGAAAGAAAGAAAGAAAGAAAGAAAGAAAGAAAGAGACAAAAAGAAACTGAGAGGCAGAGGAAGAGAAAAAGAGATATAAACTCATAAAGAGAAATAAAAAGGAGAGAGACAGATGCAGAGAGACAGAAAGAGACAAAGACAAAAAGAGGTAGAGATAAAGAGAGATATAGACCCATACAGAGAAATAGAAAGGAGCAAGAGAGAGAGACAGACTGAAAAAGAAAGAAAGAAAGAGACAAAGACAGAGAGACAAAGAGAAACTGAGAGGCAGAGGAAGAGAAAAAGAGATATAAACTCATAAAGAGAAATAAAAAAGAGAGAGACAGAACGAGACAAAGACAGAGAGGAGATAGAGATAAAGAGAGATATAGACATATTCAGAGAAATAGAAAGGAGAGAGGCAGAGAAAGAGACAAAAACAGAGTCAGAGATAAATGAAGATATAGACATACTGAGAAATAGAAAGGAGACAGACAGAGAGACAGAGAGAGGGAGGGAGGGAGAGAGAGAGAGAGAGAGAGAGAGAGAGAGAGAGAGACTGAGGAAGACAAAGAGACACAGAGAGAACACAAATCACTCTTCACCCTTTCCTTACCGTCCTCGTTTAGGCTCTTTTCAAATCAGTTTGTTCAAGTCTCAGATCTATGAAAGAATTCTCCAGGAGTCCAGTTCCCTGGAAATCCACCCACCTGTACCTCTCTTCCTGTCAGATCAGTAGAGAAATTTTACCTTACTCCTTTGAAGTTCCTAGTCTTTCAAGAAAGACTGGATCCCTTCCAAAGACAGCACTTAGGGAACCACAAGAATGAAATATTCCAGATGAGATACATGCAGAATTCTGCTATTGAAACTTTGCATATTATGTGTTGAATTTAATATCTTCTTAAAGGGAAAACGAAGTTGCTCATAATAGAGATTCATAGTTTTATGTTCAATCCTCTTATTCTGTTCTACTATGCATATGGAAATGCTCATTTTAGTTGGTGTTTGCTAAGGTCAGAATAAAAAAAAATAAAATTTAAAGCAATAAAAAACCTTCACATGTTCCAAATGTCATAGAAGATGGAAACTGGATCGATTCCAAAGCTCGCTATTAAATTATATGCCTGCTGAACCCTGCTAACGGCATAATGAAGAAGATGAATGAAATATGCAACAGTATAATTTAGAGTTTATGTTTTAAATTGATTAGTTTAGGAGCTCAGGGCAGCACTGATGAGGCTAGGCTTTGAGATATTTGGAGGGTGGAATCAGTGCTCTTTGTCAAAGACCTTTCTGCATGGTGCTTCCTCTTTGTATTATAGAACAGAAGCCACCAGTGATGAAGTTGCCACCCCCTGGCTTCCCTGGTTGTTGATATCATACAGATGAAACATTATTTGGGTAAAATAACAATGAAAACAACAAAATATTCTGAATAGAACTGTATTATGATGCTCGTCATGAGAGGCACATTCGACTTAGAGTAAACAGTTGTGTTTAAACCCGGGTTCATATTCCCACTTGTTTACACTCCCCCCAAACCTTACTCTCCTGTTTCCTATTTTGTGTATGTCTTTGCCTCTCCAGAATCTAGTAGAGTGCCTGGAACTTAAGACTAAATAATCTTTGTTGAATGAACAGTCTAGACTGGATTACTGATTATGCAATAGATAGCTAGATGGCACAGTGGACAATGGATAGAGTGCCAGATTTGGAGTTGAGAAGATCTGAGTTCAAATTTGACCTTGGATTTACCAGCTTACTAATTGTGTGACTGCAAAAAAAACCAAAAACCAAAACTCCTCAACTTCTTCATTTGTTAAGCAGGGATAATAATAATAGACCCAGAGAGCAGGGTGATTATGAGGATGAAATGAAATACTAATTGTAAAGTGATTAGCACAGTGCCTGGCACACCATAAGCACTATGTAAATGTTCTGTCAATTATGTTGGGCACTTTGTGACCTTGTATGTGTTTTTCTTGGCAAAGATGCTAGAGTGGTTTGCTATTTTCTTCTCCAGCTCATTTGAAAGATGAGGAAACTGAGGCAGACAGGGTTAAATAGCACACCCAGGGCCACACAGCTAGTTTGCCTTTTCCTTCTCCAGCTCATTTGACAGATGAGGAAACTGAGGCCAACAGGATCAAGTGAATTGCCCAGGGTCACACAGCTAGTAAGTATCTGAGACCAAATTTGAATTCAGGTGTTCTTGACTCTATGGCTGGAACTTTATTCACTGAGCTGCGTAGCTGATTCCATGAATATGTTAGCTATTTTCTTATTTTAATTATTAATATAACCTTCTAGGGTTTTGAAGATCAAATGGGACAATAATTGTAAAGTTTTTAGCAGAGTGCTTGGCAGATAGTTAATATTATGTAAATGCTAGCTGTTATGATTTGGGGTTAGTTCATCTCTCTCTTCTTTGGGTTCCTCATCCATAAAACAGGGACAATCCTTATAATGCCTAGTTTCTTCCTTCCTTCCTTCCTTCCTTCCTTCCTTCCTTCCTTCCTTCCTTC
>NW_025364087.1:0-2459 GCF_016433145.1 Gracilinanus agilis | reverse complement strand
TATATATATATATGTTGGGTGGGGGGAAGTATGGTCATTTAATAAAATAGAAAATTTCCAAGCAATCCTAAAGAAAAGACAAGACTTAAACAGAAAATTTGATGCACCAATACAAAATTCAAGAGAAGCATAAAAGGTAAATAAGAAAGAGAAAATATTTAATGGCTTAAATGAGGTCAAATGGCTCATATTCCTATATGGAAAGAAGATATCTGTAATTATTAAAAATTATTATTATCTATAATGGTTAAATTGGGATTTTGTCTAAATAAGAGAATTATAAAAATGTGGTCACCAATTATTATCCCTTAAGTCAGTGTGACATTGAAATGACAGAGTGGAATTCCAGCTGTAAGATAGGGGGTCAAGCCACAGCTCAGAATTCCAGAGGGCCCAATGAGAACTCTGGGAGAAGGGGCAGTTTAAGACAGTTAAGGGCAGTTGGTTCCTAGGATTGGGGTAAGCAGGCCACCCTGTTTGCTGTCTCCTAGGTCCTGGGCTTGCTCTTGAAGGCTTTAGGCTTGAGTCTGAACAAAGCCATTTTAGTTCCCAGCTGCCAACCTACTTTACCTTGATTTGACCTTCAATCAACAATACAATTATCTCTATTTAGTTATTTAGATATTGGAGAAGACTATTTCTAGGTTTAGAGAGCTAATCAGCAAAGCAAGATCCCTTTGGTGGCAGGGGCTGCTTGGACATAACAGATTAGGGCTTCCCAGAACTTATCTATCCTTGTTTGATCTCCCCTCCTTCCCTTCCCCACATATCATTAAACCTTTAATCAATTAGGAGCAGTTGCCTTGTCATATTTAGGGAAATACAAACTCCTCAGGCTGAGTTCCTCCTGTTTGTAGCCCAAAAGCAAGACCTTTCCTCTGTGCTTAAAAGCCTCAAAGACATCAAGCTTCTCCTATTCTCTCCTACACAAACCTGTGGGGAAATAGTTTAGAGAAAGTTAACATCTTTAGGAGTTTTGTCCTTCCTAGTTTCCTGACTGAGCCCAGAAGACAACAGATCAACCTCCATTTTGTAACTGATTTTCTAACTGCTTGGTGGGAGGTGGGGAAGTAAAGGAATACTCAGCAATCCTACCCCTCCCTGCTGACAAGCCTGCTTGAGAGCCTGTGTGTTGTCATCTTCATAAATTAAAGATTAGCAAGACGTGATTACTCTACAGACCACTGGCATCTTACAGCTTCCCACAAATATAATAGTCAGAAAATTATTAACAGCTTTTAACAATTTTGTTTAATTGGAATATTAGTAAAAAGAGGGAAGTGTGGAAGGGAAAAAAGGTAAGGAGACTGACTAGCCTACACTAAATGCTGATCTGGTGAAATGAAGCTCCCTCATCAATAGAATTCCAATCTTCACTTGAGAATCCTAGTCACTCACCATCAAGCCAGGCAGGATCCAGGCAAGGTCCCAGTGCAGAAAAACACTCATGAATTAAGCTCACTGAGGCAGCAGTGAATCCAACAAGAAAGCTCTCAACTCCAAGAAGCTCCAAAGCCAAAAGTCAAAGTCCCAAAGCCAAAAATTCCAATTGAAAGACCCAAAGCTCCAAGTTAAAGTCTAAGTCCCAAAACCCCAAGGAACCATCCTCCAAAGAATTCCAAAGCACAAGATCCACGGAGCAGAGACTCCAAAGAACTCCAAAGGAGAAGCCTCAAGGTGAAGTCCCTTAGATAGGAAGTTCAGGACTTTTTATAGTCCTTTTTCCACATCACTTTCTGTCACTTCCCCATTTTATGGGAACTACTTGCAGTCTTCTAATTTGCCTAGCAGTGGCAGGGTGGGGCAATGGCCTCTGGAGTTGTCACCCACTCTAGCAAATGATTTGTGAAATCTCATACTTAGTGACTGGCAAGGCACTAAGTAGGAGTATTTAAGTTTTTGACTGATTAACTTAAAAGTATCTGATTGATAGACAAAGAGAGTTTGATTCACTCTTCACAATCACCCCTGTGATTCTTAGTCTCCTCAATGGATCATTTCACAAAACCAGCTTATACTTCTAAAGATCTTCTACCTAAAGGTTCATACAATATTGCACTTTCTAAGAGGAAATTACAATAGTTCGAGGTAAGATGGAAATAAAATAAAGAGAGCAAAACGAATGTTTGCTAGGTGCATTGACAAAAAGCCAATTGGTGGAATTCCCCTTTGCATAAGAGTTTACATTCAGAATATGTATTCTGTGTTCAATCCCCTTCAGTTCAATCAATTACATACCAAAGTTCATTCTGGATCTTCTGATGCAGTATAGGTTTCTTTTTCTCAAAACAGTTCACTTTCTTGATTCGAGGAATTAGCAAGCTTTTTTTTTCCTGAAATTTTTCTCAAAAGTTTTAAGACTTGGATTTTTTTAATTATATATTTTTTTATTTATTTTATTTATTTTATTTTTTTTAACATTTATTAATATACATTTTTAACATGGTTACCTAATTCAT
>NW_025364086.1:0-1604 GCF_016433145.1 Gracilinanus agilis | reverse complement strand
TTGCTCATGGGTAGGATGAGCTAACATAATAAAAATGACCATTTTATCCAAATTAATTTACTTATTTAGTGCCATACCTATCAAACTACCAAAAAACTTTTCACTGAATTACAAAAAACTTTAACAAAATTCATTTGGAATAACAAAAGATCAAGAATATTAAAAGAATTGATGAAAAAAAATGTGAAGGAAGGTGGTCTAAGAGTACCAGATATTAAACTATACTATAAAGCAGCAGTCATCAAAATGGTATGGTACTGGCTAAGAGACTGAAGGGAGGATCAGTGGAATAGACTTGGGGTATGTGACGTCAGCAAGAGTGTATAATAAACCCAAAGAGCCCAACTTGGGGACAAAATTCCACTATTTGACAAAAACTGCTGGGAAATTTGGAAAACAATATGGGAGAGATTAGGTTTAGATCAACATCTCACACCCTACACCAAGATAAATTCAGAATGGGTGAATGACTTGAATATAAAGAGGGAAACTATAAAAAATTAATTGAACACAGAATAGTCTACCTGTCAGATCTCTGGGAAAGGAAATATTTTAAAACCAAGCAAGAGTTAGAAAAAATTACAAACTTTAAAATAAATAATTTTGATTATATTAAATTATAAAGCTTTTGTACAAAGAAAAACAATGCAACCAAAATCATAAGGGAAACAACAAATTGGGAAAAAAAAACCTTTATAACAAAAAACTCTGACAGGGGTTTAATTATTCACATATACAAGGAGTTAAATCAATTGTATAAAAAAAAAATCAAGCCATTCCCCAATCGATAAATGGGCAAGGGACATGAATAGGCAATTTTCAGATAAAGAAATCAAAAGTATCAATAAGCACATGAGAAAGTGCTCGAAATCTCTAATAATTAGAGAAAAGCAAATCAAAGCAACTCTGAGGTATCACCTCATACCTAGCAGATTGGCTAAAATGTGAGAAGGGAAGAGCAATGAATGTTGGAGGGTATGTGGCAAAATTGGGACATTAATGCATTGCTGGTGGAGTTGTGAACTGATCCAACCATTCTGGATGGCAATTCGGAACTATACTCAAAGGGCTATAAAAGAATGCCTGCCCTTTGATCCAGCCATACCATTGTTGGGTTTGTACCCCAAAAAGATCGTAGATAAACAGACTCGTACAAAAATATTTATAGCTGCACTTTTTGTGATGGCAAAAAAACTGGAAAAGGAGGGTATGTCCTTCAATTGGGAAATGGCTGAACAAATTGTGGTATATGCTGGTGATGGTATACTATTGTGCTAAAAGGAATAATAGACTGGAGGAATTCCATGTGAACTGGAAAGTCCTCCAGGAATTGATCCAGAGTGAAAGGAGTTGAGCCAGAAGAACATTGTACACAGAGACTGATACACTGTGGTAAAATCAAATGTAATGTACTTCTGTACTAGTAACAATGCAATGACTCAGGACAATTCTGAGGGATTTATGGAAAAGAACGCTACCCAAATTCAGAAGAAGAACTGCAGGAGTAGAAACATAGAAGAAAAGTAACTGCTTGAACACATGGGTTGAGAAGGACAATGATGGGGGATGCAGACTTGAAACTACCACACCAATGCAACTATCAA
>NW_025364085.1:0-1576 GCF_016433145.1 Gracilinanus agilis | reverse complement strand
GCTCTCTGCTCCGGCGCTCAGATTTTGCTTGCGTTCTTTGGCTTACTGGGGTCTTAAATCTTGCTGCTCTCAAGAACAGGCCCCGGAGCTGCCAATGACTCGATGGGTGCCCCAAACTTGCTCTATTTCTTTTTAGCTGGCTTCAGAGCTCTAGATCTTGTGTGCGGAGGGGTTGGGGGTGGGGCGGTTGCTCAGCCCGCGATTTAGTGAGAGCCCTTTATAGCCTGGAAATGTCTCGATTCCACGTACCTTCCACGCTGTGCCCTGTTGTGGGGTTCCTCCGTTCGTCTGGACTTGTTTTTATTTCTCCTTGAGGAGTTTTGTGTGTTTCGGTCAGGAGAGGTTAAGAGCTGCTTCTTACTCTGCCGCCATCTTAACCCAGAACTCCTCCCAATTTTTTGCCACCACAAAGTGTGGCTATAAATATTTTTGTACAAGTCTTTTTCCTTATTATCTCTTTGAGGTATAAACCCAGCAGTGGTATGGCTGGATCAAAGGGTAGGCAGTCATTAAAGCCCTTTAGACATAATTCCAAATTGCCATCCAGAATGGTTGGATCAATTCAGAACTCCACCAGCAATGCATTAGTGTCCCTATTTTGTGTGGCATATGAATGTAAAGGAATACTACTGTGCCATAAGAAATGAACAGTATAATCACAGAAACACTTGAAAAGTCCTATATGAAATAATGGCATAGTGAGGTGAGCAGAACCAAGAGAATTTTTGTGCACACTAACATCAGTATTTTAAGTTGATCAACTGAGAATGACTTGACTATTATCAGCAATGCAAGTGTCTACACTAAGTATAAGGGATTTAGAAAAAGATTATCCATTGCCATGGAAGGAACTGATAGATTATGGATGTAGATTGAAGGATAGTATTTTTCATTTTATTTCCTTCATGAGGTTTTTCCCCCTAATATAAACAACATGTGTCTTCTTTCACAACATGACAAACGTGAAAATATGTATTGCATGATAACATATATGATATAATCTATATCATATTGACTGCTATATCAGGGAGGGGAGAGAGGAAGGAGGAAACATGGATCAAAAAAGTCAGAAAATTATTATTAAAATTATACCTACATGCAATCTAGAAAAAAACACATGATAAAATATTATATTCCCAGGACTTCAACTTTTACTGTGATCAAGAATAGAGGAAATAATCTTATCTTCAGATTTTGTCAGCCTCCCTCCTCTATCAACTGAAGAATGAAAAAAAATAGAACACATCAGAAGTGAATAGAATGGCTTATGCATTTCTCAAGAAATTCCAAAGGTAAAGACTCATATATTTCAGAGAGCAATCTGGTCAGCAAGCTTCCAAAGACAGAATATATAGTAATAGCAATCTAGATTCTATGCCCTCTATTCTATTTTTATTTTTAAAGTAAATTTCATTTTCAATTATCAACCATTTTTTCCCTTCATTTCACTTTCTTCCCTCATAACACTTTCCCTCAAAAAAATTAAGCAGAACAGGTTTCCTCATTTGTGATCTCCAAAAAAATGTGTATATATATATGTATATATATATATATATATATATATATATATATATAC
>NW_025364084.1:0-7470 GCF_016433145.1 Gracilinanus agilis | reverse complement strand
TTTTGGGGTGGGTTTGTGTTTTTTTAATAGTATAATTCATTTATACAGACACCCCTCCATTTGGTTTCATGTATTTACAGACTTTTCCAATTCTCCTTTCCACTGTAGAGTATATAAGCTGTGATTAAATTTTTAGTCACTGTGGGGCTACACTGTACTTGTGTGTGTGTGCTTTTAGCAGATGGAAAACAAAACTCTAAAGACTTTTTCTGAATCCTGAAAACATTTTGGGAAGACCTCACAAACTTTTACTCCTAGCCAACTTTATCAAGATTTCATTTTCTTCATGCCACTTCTTTTCCCATATTCATTTTTTATTCACTGTTCTTAACATCTTTCAAATAAAGTTCAATTCCGTCTAGCCCTCTTCAACATGCTTTATATCCCTTTGGTTTGTCCTTGATACTTTCTTCTCTCACATTCTGGCAGAGACCAGCTATTTTACTTTAAGACAAAACCACTACTCTTTTTCCTTTTTGGAGCTTATTAAAAGTCAACCTGACCTCCTCCTTCCTTCTTTTTTGCACTAAAACGTTCATCACTAGACATCACACTGTGTACCCTTTTCACTAGTATGGAGCATTCTCAAGCCCTTTTATGTGGGTTTACCACCTCCCAAAATGCTACATTTAAAAGATGCCACTTGTCTTACTGGCTCAAGAAACAGTATGGCTAAAATTATCTTAAAACATATATATGTATACACACACAAATATACACATTTTACGAGAAGGAAGATCAAATACTTTAAATAAATGTTAACTTGAAAAACCATTAAAATAAAAAAAAAATAAGAAAATCCATAATACTATACTTTACAATAAAAAAAAGTAAATAATTGGCAGGTTAGGCAAAGGAAAAATTAAAAAGTACAGTTAAAAAAAAAAGTTCCAGTTGTTAAAATGGAAACTACTGAATTCTATGGTCTGTTTTCCAAAGAACTATTTCAATACACATTTTAAAATACATATATACTATGCAGATTTTAAAAGCTCATGTTAACATTCAATTTTGAGAAAAATTCAGCTGTAAAGTTTGGGGGAAAATATTGGTAAAATATTCGCATTTGCAAAATTATTTAATTTTGCTGACATTTCAAATATCATAGTTGGTATCAAGAAGCCATGGCAGATTTTTAAACTTTATTTTTCTTGAGTTTTTTCCTTGGTCTGTGTTTTCTTTCACAATATGACTAATATGGAAATGTTTTACATGATTGCACATGTATAAGCTATATCAAATTTCTTGCTTTCTCACTAAGAAGGGGAAAGAAGGAAGAAAGAAGGGGGAGAGTTTGGAACTTAACATTTTAAAAAATAAATGGTAAAAATTGTTTTTGATTATAATTGGGAAAAATATTTGAAAAGAGAAAAAAACAGAGTAGGTCAGAACTTATGAACAATCTGCCTTTTAGACTTCCCATCTAATTGTGCTAAGCTTTAAAAATGGCCAACTTATAGGACAAATTAAGAAAATATAAATTCTATATTCTTTAAAAAACAGACCATAGTTTAACAGAGTTATTAGTAGCTGCCATTAAAAAACCAACACATCAGGACAAAGTAACCTTAGCATGTTCACATTACATGAAAAAAAATATATATACACATTTATAAACAGTCTTTTCTTCAGTTGGTACATGGATTCCCTTTATACCAAAGTCTCTTTCCTTTTATCATTCAGCTGGGCCTTCTCTTGGGCTTTTTGGGACCCAGATTGTATTCTGTGTGCTTTTATACCTGTGGAGCTTTCATGTATAGCTATGCTGGGAATACATTCAGGGGAATTTTCATCTACTTCCAGAGGAATGAGACCAAAAAGTGTTGATGACTTCCTTTGGGTTTTGATGTGTGATGCCAAAGGGGTTGTTCTTTTCACACCTCTTATTGAGCTCCGACAAACCCTTAAACTCTGTTGGACTGGTGGTCTGATGAAAGGGGGCAATGGCAGTTCGGATACAATTGAACCACTGTTGCTTATGGAACACATCATTAGCTTGTAAAGTATGGGACTGCCCTGGAGAAGGGTCCCGGAAACGAACTCTGAAGATATTTTTAGCTTTGTCTGAGTTGCTAAAAGCACCTCTAAAGGAACCTCCCATTCTCACATCGCCATCTTGTAGGTCCTCTAAAACCAGCTCCTGGACAGGAATAGGCTGACGGTATACTTGGTAAGAGTGGCGTTCATTGCGTATAACAGGACGAGTCAAGACAAGGATATCTTGAAACAAGAAAATATAGAGTTTATGTCCATTTTTATTCTTCAGTTCTCCATGGCAAAGCAACACCTTGCTAGCTTCAATCCTAGGATCCTTCTGTTTGTCATCCAGATATTCCAATTTGTCAATATAATATTGGCATTCTGATTCTCCTTTCTTCAAGTTGATATCAGAGAGTACTCCTTGTATTACCAATAGAGCTTCTTCTAGAGGTTTTATATCAGTGTGGTCTTTGGGTGTATGTCGGAGGATTTCTTTTAACAGCAAGGGGTATTTGACTAGGCAACTTCGAGGAATGTCCAGGAAGCTCCAGAGGTCTAACTTCCTACTGAAAGGAGACTCAAGACAACGCTGAAGGAAATCTTGAACTCTTGCATCTTGTTTTTTCTGATCAAGAAGAGCTTTAGCTGCAAGCTGGTTACTGCAGTATCCTCTATAAGCATTTAAACCTGGCAACCAATTCACAAGAATATGACCAATTTGCTCCACTGTCCCATCTGGCTTTGTGGCTTCTCCTAATCTTGCCAACAGATCTTCATGCAGAGGTATGTAAGCATCTAAATCTCCAAATATATGTGTGAGTTCTTCCTCAGACATGATAGATAACTTCAACATGGGATCATGGTAGGCCTTTCTGGCAAGCTTAAGATCCTCAATTAAATCCTGTTCTCCTCGGAGCATTTCATATATTGCCTCCTGACGTTTGATTTCTTTGGTGGTTAAAGATTCTTTCATGTTGATATCTAACATCTCTGACCATCGTACACTGTTTCTTCTTTTAGAAGGAGTTGGGACAGTAGCCCTGCTAAATGATTTCTGGGCACAAGCAGGAGATCTGTTGTCACCACGAAGTGTAAATGACTGTATTGTTTGACCAAAACGTTTGACTGCTCCATTTCTCACAGGAGAGATTAAATTTGCCAAAGATGAGACTCGAGCCAGAGATCGAACTCTTTTGTTGCTTGGCTCCTCTTGTTCTCTAAAGGATTGATTATTAACATCTAGGACACGAATAGTCCTTTTAATAGGCAGGAAACTTCCAATCTCATCATGAGCCACCATGCTTTACCAAGTTTCATGTACAATCTTCTGAAATAATCCACATCAGATTCGGGTCTACAAAAAATTACTATGGAATTCTGGTTTTTATTTTTCCTTCTAAGCGTTCAGCCACCTTTATCTGCCATTTGCCCAAGCTTCCTCTGTGTATAGGTTTTTGATTGAGGTGGTCTCACCCATACACTCCTAGCCCAATTCTGAACTCTGTACAGAGCAGGGCTGTCCATCGCTATTTATTAGCTGGCCACAACAAGGATCCCAGGCATTTCAAGATCAAGTCTGCCAATAACAACTGTGCTGAGATTTGGGATTCTGGTTTGGTTTACAATGGCGCAAGTAATGGGGGTGGTGAGCCCTCCAATGACGTCTATGGCATTGCTGAGTTGTGTTTTGGAGCTGAAGGTTTTTTCCACAAAGGGTAAAAGGAAGCGGCACCTGCTGCTGCTCCTGGCACTCCTGGCAGAAGCTGGGCTCTTCAGTCAGACAAGCATGTAGAGAAGGCGCAAGGAGAGTCATGGATTTCGTCACTGGCATACTGACATAAATTGGAGTGGGGATTGAATGTTCCTGACTGCTTATTGGCAGAGGTGGGTGGTCTCCTCTCTGAAAGCATCTGAAACTGGTTTCAAGAGCCAAGCAACGGGTCTGTGTCTGAGAAAGGCCTCTAGGGTCTGCCAGATGATCTTAAGCTGCCCACAAAGGACCGAGCCCTTTACAAAGATTAAGAAAGGGCTGTATTCACAGTGGCATAAACATTCTGGAAAAGCATTTTGGAGGTTAGGTTGGTTCACCCTCTGCTTTTTGTTGCCCTTGTTTTTAGATGCTATGAATAAGAGGCAGGGGATAGATGGCCTGGTAAGTGAGTGTTGGGAAAAAACATCATAAACAATATTTCTGTCCAGTTTATTTCCCCAGACTTTCTTTGAATAGCCTGCTTAAGGGCACAACCAAAAACAAATGCCCAAATGAAACTGAATGTTTTTTGAAGTGCACTTCAGCTTTGCATATATTAAACCCAGTTATCAAATGAAACAAAACTGGGAAAGAGTATTACTTACTGCTTGGCTGTGGGCAAGTTACCCAATCTCTGTCCCTGGAATCTGATAGACCAAGCTAAAGAACCTGAGCCAGGGGATTTGTTTTCTAAATGAGTCTTCTGAGTCAAAGAGTAGTCCTGAACCTTCCTGAGCATCAAGAGGGAGGATGGGAGAGGCAAAAAAACTGGAATTTCTTACAGACCCTCCAAGGGGCTCTTTGAGGGAGGGTCCCTGAAACTCCACAGAAGCCTAATTTTTAACAAGAGGCAAAATGAGGAGAATTGCAACTAGATGGGTATCTCCACATATTATATTCTTGCCAAATGACTGGACTTTCCAAAGAAGCTCTAATCTGTTCAAGTTTGAAGACAAAGTCCTCCATTTCCCTATCATTTAGTGGCAAACTGATCATACAGGCAGGGTCTAACAATGAGTGGAATTTTCTAGAGACTCAGGAGTGACAAAGAACAGCTGCTTCATGCTTAATGAAAGAACATCCTGATTCTATTTCTGGCTCTCCCACTAAGTAGCTATGTGATCCTGAGCAAGTTACTTTGCCTCCCTGGACCTCAGTTTCCTTTTCTGAAAAATGAAGGGGTTGGATAAATTATCTCTAAGGTCCCTTCCAACTAGAAACTAGACATCTTGTCTTCTCAGAATGTCATCGTTGTGGATAGTAGCCTCAGGGCCACACATATCTACAATAGCAAGCTCTGCAAATTGCCTTATTTATAACAATTAAAACACCATACTGGCCTGAAAGCTACAAATAAATCCCTCTTTGTTTTTTAAAAGTTTTCCGCCCTGCAAAAACAAAGTGGATGAAAAATGCCTATTTTTTATACTGTTATAAACAGCTAAATGGGCAATCTATAGAGCTAATCCATTAGTAAATATATCTTAGACAGACATTTCAGATGAACAATGAGTTAGAATCAGAATTGGACAGGAAGAGGTAGCCAGGCCAGATGGCCTATAAAAAATTGCATCGTACTTTTAATGACACCAAGCTAAATTTGATGTATAAATGGAATGGAATGCTATTGTGCTAGAAGAAATGATTAAAGGAATAATTTCAGAAAAAAACTAGAAAGGCTTATAGGAACAGATTCAAAGTGAAGTGAACAGAACCAGGAGAGGAATTTGCACAATGACATGAAGCTTCTATATTGTATGAATTTTTCTCCCCAGAACTCCCTTTTGCAACTTCCCAATTTCCTTCTCGTGTATGTGCTTATGCTTTGAAGATAAAATCATGAGTGTAGCTCCTCCCTCACTCTCTGCTCCCAGACAGGCATTTGGGGAGGTTGAGTGATAACCAGGCAGGAGAATTTTGCCCAGATGTTTTTACTCAGGCTTTTTTTTTTACTTTTGTTCTTTATTTCTTCTACTATAAGTATTAGTAAATCTTATTAATAAATTATTATCTTATTAGTATTATTAATGTCATTATTAGTAAATCTTATAAAATATAATTCTTGGAGTCATTGGACTTTAATTTAAATTTTATGTTAAACAAAAATTCAACTTTGTAACATGAGTATTAAATGAGGAATATCAAAATGATCCTAGAATATCAAAAGCTTTTAAATGATGAGGAACATCAAACTGATCCATGGAATATCAAAAGCTTTTAAAAATTCAAATGCTTCAAAGAGCAATGGAGATCTTCATGGAGAGTTCTATGATTATCAAAAGAGGTGAGCAAGCCACATAGCAACAGCAAAGAATTATAGATCATTATTCTAAATATTCCACTAGTGTCTATTCAATGTCAAGAGAACCTTTCTTCCTCATATGTTGTTTGGATACCTTATAGGGAATTATGAGATGAAATGGATAAAAGTTGAACAGGATAAAAAGACAGAGTTGAGTTGTGATCTAAATCCCTGAAGGAGAATTGATGAGAGCACAAATCTATCAAAGACTTAAAAGTAAGATCATAGATGTAGAACCAGAAGGGATTCTGGAGGCCATCTGGCTCAATGGATAGAGTGTTAGACCTGGAATCAGAAAGATCTGAGTTGAAATCAGCCTCAGACTCTTACTATGTGACCCTGGATAAATCACTTAATCTCTGTTTTCCTCAATTTCCTCATCTATCAAAAGGGGATAATAGCACCTATCTCTCACAGTTGTTGACAGCATCAAATGAGATGGCATCTGTAAAGCACTTAACACAATGCCTGGCATATAGTAGGTACTATGTGAATATTATTGTCCTTTTTGCTATTATTATCTCAATCAACCCTTCATTCTTCAGATGAGGGAACTGAAGCCTAGGGAGATTAAGTGATTTAGCCAGAGTCAAATACCTAACTAACTTACCTGTGTGGCTTTGAACAAGTCATTTAATCTCTTTGAGCCTCGGTTCCCTCATGCAAAATGAGAATTTTAGACTAAATGGTTTTTTAAGTTCTTTCTCACTTTAAAATGGGAAGATTTTACATTTCAATATATTTTCCCCCCAAAAGATGACCATCAATTCTAGGAATTGTTAACCTTTGGCAAAATCTCCCTTGAGTTATATCCCCACAAAATGAATGTTCTTGTTGATGCCTGACCAAAAAATTTGCAGATGACAAGCAAACCATTTGTTTTGTTATTAGGAAACCAAAGCAAAACCTCATCAGCCCTTGAAGTACAGTACACATCTTCAAAAATATTTACAATGGCAAGAAGTGAGCATCCACATTCTTTTACAGCACAAGCTATGCCCTGATAGTAACTCAAGAACTCTGGAAGTTTGCATGAATTTTGGAGAAAATTTTAAGGTGTTTGGGAGTGATAAAGGAATACAAAAGGGGATTGGGAAAAAACACAATATTCTGCAGAAGATTCCTGGACCATGAGGACTAGGGTGGTTTGGGTCAGAACACTGAGTATATTTGGGCATTGATTGATAGAGAATAGTAACAGACAATTTTCTAGATGAAAAACAAATGTTTTCCCCTCACATAATTTTCTCCCCATCATTGCTTCCTTTTAGAATAGAAAAATAAAAACAACCAGAAGAAGGTCAGCATAGGCTTTGTCTTTAACAGGGCAAACAAAGGGCACAGTTGGGAGTGGATGAAGGGGTAGCTAATTAGTTAAAACATATGCAGGAGATTATCACCTCTCTCTCTCTCTAAATATATATATATATATATATAT